>NC_092641.1:58600889-58725889 GCF_039555335.1 Amphiura filiformis | reverse complement strand
TGATAGCAATGCGTTTAACATTCAAATAAGCTTTCTACTGCTGATAGCAATGCGTGTAACATTCAAATAAGCTATCTACTGCTGATAGCAATGTGTGTAACATTCAAATAAGCTATCTACTGCTGATATCAATACCTGCAACATTCAAACATTATATTGTAACAAACCATTTACTGCTGATACATATGCAACATTTCAAAAAGCTATGTACGGCTGATATATTAATTCGTGTAAAATTCAAAATAATAAGGTATTTATTGCTGATAGCAAGACTTGTAACGTTTAAAATTCTAACTATTGCTGATAGTAATGCACGTACATATATATAACATACACATTAAACTATATAATACTGATAATAATGCATCTAACATTCAAGCAAACTATCATCTACTAGGTCTTGCATTCAAACAAGCTATCTACTGACGATAGCAATCAACATAGCAAAATAAAGATTGATAATGACAATGTCTTTACTTTCCTTATTTTCCTAGTCAGAAAAGACCTATACCTTTCGCCTATAAGAAAATATCTGTGTGCATACAACTTTACTTTACTCCCATTTCCTTCTGTTATCATATCCCTCCCACTAAGGCGTCATTTCCACAATTTACCCTCGAAGTGCTCAATGTAAACAAAACTAAATTTACCCAGTTATTTTACCAAAATTATATCTTTCCTTTTGCGCAAAAATGATACTATAATAGCAATTTCAATGCCTACAAAAAAAGCATTAAGAAACCCAAAAGATCAAATGTTATACTTGTTACCTATTAGTTGTCTACTTTTTTGCTTTCCGCACGTAAGGACGCGCTAATACTTTTAGCCCACCGTAAGGCTGTTTCCAATCCTCCGTTTCAATCACAAATTATTTATCAGTGTTGTCCGTTTAAGGCGGTTTAAGTGATAGTGAAGATGATTGAGATTGGATTTATCTTTTACCCATATAGATCGTCTATAGATCAACAGATTTACGCCTCAGGCTATGTGTATGGTGAGATGATTTGATGGTAGCGTAACATGCTATCCCGTCATGCACCAGTCAAGACCGCTATTAAGGACCACGTCAATCACATTTTGGTTGCGACCTCATACGAGAGTCCCAATAAGCAAATCATTACTCAAACCTTCAACAAAAACTCAATTTGCATATTTGGGACTATCACATGAGGCCCTTACCTACATTTTGCTTCATCAAGTCATAGGTACGTCATTGTTTTTTACCAATGTGATGCGGGTATCCGTTTTGTCAGATGCGGGTATCTGTTTTGTTAGAGTATATATACTCCAACCTTTACTGCTGGAAAGTCTTCCATAATTTTGCCGAATTGATAAATTTATGACAAATATTTTGTCTATGGTGTTGACCTAAACACAATGTACAACTGACTCTGTATAATTATGTTCTATGAACAATGTCCACCACAACGAAAAGAATAACAAGGCTTTAGGACTAAGTATGATGTTTTTAACCTGGATGAATCATTGTTACTCTGATCGGAACTGGATGTGAGATATTTGTCATCCACTGCAACTGCCCATATAATTCAAATGGTGAGAGCGGGTATGTTTGTGTTTGACATTTGCCTCCATCAGGAGTTGAGACAATAGTTTCAAGTTGAGTATGAATAGTAATATCACCCCATATAAAGCAAAGGATAGCAAGGTTCCAGATCTATAATGCATAGAGTTGTACAATTTCACGCAAGGCATGACGGGAAGACAATATTTGTTACTATGGTAACAGGCTATGTGAGTGAGACCTGGACGTTTGGGAAATGATGCAGCTACTACGCTCACGGAGCTGTGATTACAACCAGCGATTAATGAAAATACACCGTATTTACATGGGGGTATTTCCATGACTTTTACATGGGTACAATCATGGTAATAGATTTAATATCGTATGATGTCAGTTTCGGTGTGATTTTTTTATGTTATTTTGTTCTGGTTTATACTGTCTTATCCGAATCATTATCCTAAGTATAATAATATTAATTCCAATAATTGTAGCACTTATCCTAACCAAATCTTAACCTCATGTTATTCGAAAATATTCGTGTAAGTTCCTTTTACTGCAGTGAATCATTGAATAGACATGGTACGTTTTTAGCCCTGGAAATTGGGCTGTTCCATTTAAAATCCACACTACCCCTGTGGAAGATTTAACTAAAGTCTTCCACAGTGGGAGTAAGCGTTTCGAATAGAACAGACAATTGGGTAGCTTCCATTCGAAATACTCACTCCAGTTGTGGAAGATATAGGTAAAGCCATAATACAGGGGGAATACAAGTTTCAAAATGATTAACCCTGACCAATTACATTTGAAAAACATACACCCCTTATTTATAGAACATGTTTCCAAAATCTTCCACAGGGATAGTGTGGATTTCAACTGGAATTTGCTCGATACACACATTTCCTTTCTCCTGAGGTTGCTTAGCCTATGCTAGTACTATAGATAAAACCCTTTTATAATGGCCTCCCAAAACTACCGTGAGTACCAACATGCCCAGGAAAAGGTGGCTCCTTGGGGAGGGGGAGGCGGTTCACGGATAATATTTGTTTTCAGGAGCCATAGTAAAAGGTCCTATCTAGTAGGGCTATTATCCTTTTTGAAGTATGGCGGGCACAAAAGGAGAGGGCGTGCTTTGGTTTGGGTAATCTTTTGTATGCTTCTCAGCTGACAAAAGATTGCCCAAATCAAGGTACGCCCTCTCCTTTTGTGTCCGCCATATTTCAAAAAGGCTTACTATAGTTGCTTGCTCGACTTTGTAAAGAATGAGGATGTACGGCCGACAAATATTTGAAACGAGAGTTCCTGAGGTTTGACACCCAAAAAGGGATTCATTGATAAATAACTTTTTATAATAAAAATAAATAGTAGGCCTATGAGTTGTCAAAATATGAGGCCATAAACACCGTTCATTAACATTCCATAAACATAATAAAATACAAAATTAAAAAGAAGACATAAGAAATTAATAAGATTTTTGAATGTCCCAATGTTGTTTCCTAACTTGATTAAAAATGACAGGTTTTGTGCAAAAAGTTTAATAAGGGATCACACCACTAAATCAAGTTCCTATTCTTTTATGTGTTAAGAGGTACCTAAGAAATCGTTATTTTTGCATGGTTAAAACATGCTAGGGCATTCAAAACACAATGTTTCTAAAAGTTTGTGATATATTCTACCCTAAAACCACCATATTTTTGGTAGTTGAGCTGCTCGATTTTTTGCAGTGGTGCATTAAATATGATGTAAGCCATACCAAAGCCTACAGCTCAGCGCCTCTATGCTGTGACGTCATGTGGTGCATGTTACAAAAAAACTTTCCTAAAATGTCAGAATTGTAATATTTTTTATTTTATTATTTTATGCTTGGATGATAAGAAAAGCATCCACAGAGCGCAACTATGGTATTACCAACAACATGGGCACATCAAAATTCATTTTAAACTTGTTTCAATTAAAATGCAGGTATGGTCAGCGAATAAAAACACTGGTTGTTATTTCTTCAGTCAGATAGGGTTGGACCTGATTTAGTGGTGTGATATCTTAACTTCGCAGATTTTTAAACAAAGTAAGCCTACCATTTCAAAATGAATTTTCTAAACATATTTTACCATAGAAATAGATGTTTTAAACGTCTTTAGATGTTGAGGCTAGTTGATGACTAATCTATATATTTAACTGTTTATTTATTTCGACCAACAGCTTACATGTTAATCATAATTATAGCCAATATCCGTCCCAAAATATTCTAATTTGCGCCATATTGTATCTCTGAAACGACCTTGCATGACAATTGACATAATTAAGTTTATCATATTAATTTTATAGAATACGCAATATGTCTTTATAATAGCTGATCTCGATTTCCATGAGCATTGTAAATTTGTGAATTCTTTTATTCCGTTTATTGTTCCTTATTTCAAAGAGTTGTATACCTAATAAAGTATTAACTACTTGAGAGTCAACAAAAAAACTAATTTCAATACAAAGAATACACTTTAATGATTTCATTCATCACTCGTTTGTATTCTTTTTTGATCGTAATAATAATCATTATTGCCCTAAAATTGCGCATTTTTTCATGAAGTATTAAAATAGTCACTTAAAGTGTCAATATAACTCGTCAGTCATCAGGATTTGCGATGAGAGATTATAAATAATATATTTTAGTTAATTATACATTTTATATTGTCCAGAAATCTTTAAAATAGCATCTCTGTGAGTTTGAAGAAAATATATTATACAATATTGTATCAAGTGGCAAAAAGTTTCAACCATGCAACATATCAGATATACGTTAAATGCAATGACGTTAAATTAAACTATATAAAATGAAATCAAATACATTAATAAAATATTAAGCTAAGATATCTTCTAAATAATTTGCTGCAAGATTGAACTGGAAAAAAGCAAATATCAGAAACAGCAATATAATAATAGTCAACTTAATTCCTCGAATAGTTTGTTATCAAATTTAACTATCGCATTATTGAAGTAGCCAGTAACCCTTTTTCATTACGACGTAATTACAAATCTGGTATTTTCACATGGCTTGCAATCAAAAGATGACCTTCTTTGAAATTCACTAGTTATTAAAAGCATTAAGCAGAAATAAAATTCCGAGGCGTCCAATATCTATTCTATATTAAGGCGAGTCGGATGGCAGGAACCATATTTTTCCAGTTTTAGTAATTAAACCAAAAACAAACACACACACGCCCCCACACCCCACACCCTTGCGCGAGTTAGCATACTCCAGTCCATGCACACTTCAACAATACCCCACACCCCCACTCCCACATGAATCCAACCCCACCCTTACACACCCACACATCATTCACCAATGTCTGATTTCATTTCACATTTGAAAGTCGAGCTAGAAGTACAACAAACTTGATGGTAGCGTGCATTTACCAGACCCTGGGTCCTCTCGGAAAATGTTCTTGGCCTTAAAAACATACACGCATGCACGACCGTGGGTCCTCAGCCACACATGACACCCGCACACCGGCAAACGTAGCTCCCACATCCCCTCACCCACACACCCCACCCCATATCTATACACCCTACATATCACCCCACCCCACTCACAACACACACACTACACCCCCTGTGCACCCCACAACTCACCCCACACTCACCACCACATCCCCACATAAATGATAATTACCACACATTCAATCACAAATATTTGTTTTCATTTATTTGCCAGTCGGGAAGAACAACAAACTTGGTGGTAGCGTGCGTTTTCCAGATCCTGGGTCCTCTCGGAAAATCTACTATTACATTTACATTTAAAAAAAACATACACACATGCAGGGGTGCGTGTCTAAAGATACACACACGTACCCTCCCTCCCTCCCTCTCCTCTTGTTTCTGTCTCTCTTTCGTATTTTGCCCTCTTTCTATTAATATCTCTCTATCTCACTCTATCTATCTCATTCTCTTTCTCTCTCCAATTTAAATTGCTCAAGTCGGCTTCCGAATCAGATTGAGTCCATATGATTCGTCATCCTGCAACGCAGCAAACAATAGGCATTTCATCAGAGGCTTTCCTGTCCCTGGCACTCTCACAATATGAAAAGAAACCGCATAATACAATAGCAATTGAAAGCCATCATTTTCTAGAGCCATCATCTTGGGGAAAGTGATGAGAAAAGGTTGCGTCTTAATTTAAGTCTTGGCCATGTGAAAAAGAAGCGAAATCAGACATTCTTAAAGAATAATAGCGCTGCCACCAAAACTACTCAAGCGTTATGAAATAGTCCATTAGATTCTAAGACACTTTTGACACGTCTATGTATTCAAAAATAAATAAATAAATAAATAAATAAATAAATAAATAAATAAATAAATAAATAAATAAATAAATAAATAAATAAATAAATAAATAAATAAATAAATAAATAAATAAATAAATAAATAAATAAATAAATAAATAAATAAATTGAAATTGAAATTGAAAAGTCTAAAAGATCCGCTTTTTGAAAAAATTATGAAAAAATTATGTATTTGAATTTTTTTTTTTTAATTAATATTGGTATCGTAAATAAAAAATTAAAAACATAATGATATAAATAAGGAATACATTCTTCAGTCATGAAAATCAGCTCTTCACGCCATGCCCAAATACAACAAGAAGCTAAGAAAACGAGACAGTATTATCGTATTGAACTGAAATCCTCTTTATTGATGGCAAGGAATCGTGTTTGTGTTTTCAAAAAGTCATAATCGACTTTTATTGATGATGAGTCGGTAACAGGTGCCCTTAGATAAGATAAAGATCTCTTCTCACTGGTTCAAGGTCTATATATTTTATTCAACAAATCATAGTCTTATTCAACCGTTGACATGGTTGATGGGGATTTTTTTTTTAATAAAAAAGGCAAGTCTGTTTGTGGAAAATGTTCTCAAACATGTCAAATGAACCAAAATGTCTTTTGTTCGAGTCTCATTGTGAGTGTACAAGTAATAGTAAACGCACGGTGCTGTGTTCCTGCTACTTTGAAACTGCATGTATGATAATCCGTGATGTGTTAAAAATGTACGTTGAATTTGCTCATGTATGGTATTCCAGGTCATTGTAAATGCGTGTTGTATTGTTGTTGCACGGTACTCCAAGATATTGTAAACGCACGTTGTATTATTGTTGTTGCACGGTATTCCAAGATAACTCAAATATATGGAAGAACAGGGAATACTTAAATTTTCCCTGAATATGGACCCAGTATAAAGAAGAAATAAACAAACAAAACAAACAAATATGGAAAACGCACGTTGTATTGTTGTTGCACTGTACTCCAAGATATGGAAAACGCACGTTGTATTGTTGTTGCACGGTACTCCAAGATATGGAAAACGCACGTTGTATTGTTGTTGCACTGTACTCCAAGATATGGAAAACGCACGTTGTATTTTTGTTGCACGGCACTCCAAGATATTGTAAACGCACGTTGTATTGTTGTTGCACGGCACTCCATTATATGGTAAACGCTCGTTGTATTGTTGTTGTTGTTGCATGGTACTCCAAGATATGGAAAACGCACGTTTTATTGTTGTTGCACTGTACTCCAAGATATGGTAAGCGCACGTTATATTGTTGTTGTTGCACGGTACTCCAAGATATGGAAAACGCACGTTGTATTGTTGTTGCACTGCACTCCAAGATATGGTAAACGCACGCTGTATTGTTGTTGCACGGTATACGGTACTCCAAGATCACACAAGAACCACAGAACACCCTAAATAAAAAATATCAAAGCATCAATGGACAACTTTCAGGAAAATGCAAATTACATCTATAATGTTCCTTGCGCTATAATCTTTTTATTTTCCCTTATTTTTCCTTATTGACCTTTCTACCAATTCAATTCCATCCATGTTCATTTCGTTAAATCATTTTGTTTGCAGCAATGTACGTGATATGTATTTGTTTGTCTTTTGATATTAGAAATAAGGTGAATGGACCAGATTCGACTAACTAAATTTTAACCCCATTAATGCAAAATAATTTTCCCCAACTTCCCTTTTCTCCTTTTTTGATATGTTGTTTAGGAGAGTGTTTAGGGATACTCATTACAAGAAATGTTTCTATTGCAATTTTTTCCAGGAATAGTATATAGTATACCCATTGTTTTTCCTAAATTTACACTATGCTGTTATCTGCGACAACACGAACCGTTGAATTTTAACACTAAATACTGTGACTGCTTTGAAACTTGATAGAATTATTTTCAAGGTCTTGCGCCACTCGTCATTATTTTATTTGACCAGGGGGTTACAAGAAGTAGATTGACATAATTTCCGATCTGTTCACATACTAGACATCTTACATCCCGTCTTTCATGTCCGTGAGAATCAAAATAAGCCTCGCTGATGACACATTTTGTTGCCAAGTGCTTATCGTTTGTGCTTTAGAAAAGAGTCTTTTATGACTTCAATCAGGTGTAAATAAATAATCAATGTCTTAAGGGATTGTCTTTCCTAGGCATCTTTTTTCTACGTGCACTCTCTCTCTATCTTTCCCTCTCTCACCGCCTCTCTCTCGTACTCCCCCTCTCTCTAGCTCTCCCCTACTCCCCCTCTTTCTCTCTCTCTCTCTCTATCTCCCTCTCTCTGCCTCCATCTCCCTCCCCTTCTGAGAGAAGGGGAGAGGAAGTGCTCTGACGGCTTCTCCCCATGTACTCTAGGTCTCCCCCCTCCCCCGTCTCTCTCTATCATATATCTATTGAAATTGCTCTCTTTCTCGCCCTCCCCCTCCCCATACCCAACTCCAACTTTCTCTCCTCATCCCCCCCTCTCTCTCTCTCTCTCTTTCTTTCACTCTCGCTCTCCTCCTTCTCACCCTCCCCCTCTCTAATATATTTTCCCTATATATCTCGTACGTTTCTCTCTCTAGCCTCCCTGTCTTTTATATCTCTTACTAGGCTTTTTTATCGTTTCCATTTCATTGCTCGTTCATTCTCCTTAACATCCTCATTCCTCTTCGTCTTTCATTTGCTCTCATCTTTCTCTGTCTTCCCATTCACTGTTTCCAACCCATTGACTCTCTATACACAACTTCCGTCTCTTTCATCTCAAGAAGCTGCCATCCCTCTCGTCTATTCTCCCCTCATCCTCTTTTCACCAAGACTTCTTTTCTTTGGTATCAATCGACTCCTCCTTCATCATCGAAAACAATAAGACATAAATAGTAGATGAATCTGGTTTAATTTGATTATAAAAAACACGTTCCGTTTGCATAAGTGTTGCTTCTACTCCACGGTTTTAAATGATGGTTGAAGTATTTTGTTTCAAATGTCTTAAGATTGATTTGAGTATTTTGTTAAATCTGTCCCAAGTGGTTTATTCTGCAGAGAAGTTTACTGATTATGATTTGAGTATCTTGTCTTACACGTCATTGGTGATTCACATTGCGATTTAGCAAACGACTGGGGGTAAAGTCTAATCATTCAAGACAAGGGTAACCTTTTCTGGATATCATCTGTGCCCACCTTTTCCGTTCTGATCAAGATAGCCATTTACTACGCATAAATAGCGTGAATCGTGGGCTGATTGAAATACCTCCCCATAATGCATTGCAAACAAAACGGACAAACAAGAAGCTATAATAGAATTAGGGACTGTGCAATGATTACGTGTACCCCCGGTGATGAATTCTCAAAATATGAGACTCGAAACTTGAAATATAAGACTCGAAACTCGACAAATGTAACTCGAGACTCGAAATATGAGACTCGAAACTCGAAAAATGTAACTCGAAACTCGAAATATAAAACTCGAAACTCGAAATATGAGACTGTAAACTCGAGACTCGAAACTCGAGACTCGCAAATTTGACTCGAAACTTGAAGATTTTGTGTAGCACTGCCTTCGTCAATTTTCTGGCTTCTGTTTGTGTATTTTGACATAGTTTTGCTTATAATTGCGTTTTTACAACATCAGTCCCTAAAATTTGTTATCAAAACATTTCGAACTCATGGGACTGACATTATTTATTGTTTATACACTGGGAACCAATCATAGCAAATGTTAAAAAAGTGCGAACCATGCATTGAGCGGGAACCAATCATAGCAAACGTTAGAAAAGTGCGAACCATGCATTGAGCGGGAACCAATCATAGCAAACGTTAGAAAAGTGCGAACCGTGCATTGAGCGGGAACCAATCATAGCAAACGTTAGAAAAGTGCGAACCATGCATTGATTGTGTTTACAGCATGTTTCATTCATTGGGGGGAAACGTAAAATTATTTACTAGTGATTCTTATTGTGCATGCTTTCAAATGTGAGTATGGTGAATCCATTAGTGCATTCCATTAATCTTGATCAGATATTGAATTATTGCGAGTAAAGCTAGACTACATTACTATAATAATAGGCTATGCACAAATTTAGTTTTTTTCCGGTGATGTTTCTGCGCATTAAGGTAAGCCTTTTTGAAGTATGGCGGGCACAAAAGGAGAGGGCGTACTTTGGTTTGGGTAACCTTTTGTACCCAAATCAAAGTACGCCCTCTTTGTGTGCCCGCCATATTTCAAAAAGGATATAAAGGATATTGACAGCTTCAATTGCGAGGGATAAAACAACATTTACTTTATCGTCTGCCAAACCATTTTGGCATTAATATCGAACTTACATAATGACAATTAACCTATGCCATTCATTGTGGAAGAATTACATTATTTCATGTAACTTTTTATTCAGCTTTCCAAATTGTGAGTCTTACATAATTCCTTCAGTTTTGATCACAAAATAGGTCAAGGTTAACTTGATTCAACGGGCTTTGACTTTTTTGCCCTGTTACCCAGGTAACAAACAAAACACCTGAAATATGGCAAACTGTGCTTTGGTGAAAATATTGTTCCAAGCGGACCAATTTGAGACCACTTTGATCAAAATTGGAGGTTTTTTTTGCACAATGGTGGAGACTAAAATTTGAGATTTGACCTTTATGTCTATAACTCAAGAACTGTACATCGGAGACAGGTCAAACTATACTTTTTCTCTGAATCCGAATAATAAGAGGAATACAATCATAATGTTGTTTATCTACATTCGCCCAATTTGAAATTTGAGCCCTGCATTAGCGGCAATTTTTGTTTTATGCAAATAAGCATTTCCCCTATTCCCTTTTTTTGTCCTTTTTTTTGGGGGGGGGGTGTTATGTTATTATGGAGGGTGTTTAGAAACGTTTTGTCTGGTCAAACGTTAATTGACTCGTCTATATAACGTCTATACAGAAATGTTGAATCTACATGCACAAAGTACGTTTTCCATTTCCGGGTTGAACGTGAATCAAGAAAGACGCTTTCTGTAATAAGCTCCTGCACATGAATAAAATCTTCCGCACATGAAGAATACTATTTCCAAGAATATCATGTTAAAATAATCTAAAACAGCAACTTGCAAAAGGTATTGTTTATTTGATTGTACTTTAAAAAAATTAAAAAAAGTAACAACTATGCATCATAGAAATTTTCAATTTTGTGAGCAAAGTTATCTTTCCATTTCCTGGTCACGAATGAATACAAACGTTATGTTTATATAGGAGATTTAAGCTTGTGCGCATGTGTGCTGCTTCTCAAAATATGGTGTCAAAATATTAAATAGCATCATTCAGAATGGATTTGATATAATAAAATCTTGAATGATCAGAAAAATGAAATATTGAATCATTGTATGCACGGATGCGATTTAGATAACGATGATGACTATTCGTATGGAATAAACGGAAATCACGACAATTGACCTTATCCTCATTTTATTTAAATTAAGCGAGCGCGTTTCTAAACGAAAAACAAATAGAATTTCAAATTAACACAATTGCATTGTGGGAACGTTACATCCATCCTCTGAGCGCTAACTCTTAGTTTCCCTGCGGTGATGTAGGCTCAAACGTGAGTTACAATAAATGAATGTGTATAGCTGCTTGCGTCGTCCCGGGATTGAGAACGGGGAAAGAAAGGAGACAGAAAAGCGAGATAGAAAAAAAGAAGCTTTTACTGTTTTCAAAGATTTCTCTCGTACAATGTGAGATTTTTAAAGAAAAAAACCTGAGTGATTTGAAAAGCGACAAAATAGATGAGTCGTCGAAAATGGTTTGGTGTGATGTATGTGCTGCAGTAAAAGAGTGACTTTTCTATTCTATTCTTTTCACATCGAGCTGAAAAGGTGTGTTCTTTCTCCTCAAATCCTATGGGATTCGAACAAATCTATGCAGAAAGTATGGTCGTAGATTGTGTACAGTGACGGCTTTATAGTCGCAGTATTTCTCTCTTCCTTTCGTGTTCTATACTCGTCGACTGTTGCCTATACACGGGTATTCATCGTGTTTAACAATGACCTATGTTTTCTGTAGCCGACAATTGTACAAAAAATCAAATAGATATATTGACAAGGTAGGATAAAAACAGGGCGCTGTTCCGTTCATTTTCTATTGTAATTGTCGATGGAAATCTATACAAGTTCTATACCATAGTAACAATAGGTAGTAATGAATGGAGTAGAATGCAAGGCCTTTATCCACGGTCTCCGAATTATGTTGTTTTTAATATTGAAAGAAGTCCTCTTTATCTCTACCTATACAATACCTATTTTTCACACGTTTTTTTGAAATAAAAAGTAGAGTGCCGGGCGATGTGGGGTTTATTTAGATGCTGACTTAGCGAGTCGGTGGGGTATCTTTTCACATTGCTGGCTAAGCCGATTTTTACTTGGGATATAAATCCATGCTGTGTGTTTGTCGTGATTTAAAGAGTGATTTTTCATAGGAAAATATAACCAGGGATGTATTATATATGTATGCTAGCAAAATATGGAGCTGGTGGATGACGTTTAGCACATAATACCAATCGTTTGATATCCCAACTATAAAGGAGCAAAAACATGGAGTTTTGGGATGATAATAATAATAATATGATTATAATAGCACCATGGATGGTATAATCAACAGTTGTTCCAACATGTGTTTTATTATCATTATATCTCCACCAACTCAGAGAAAAGACAGAAACCTGATGTTGGTATATTGCTTAAGGCTAAACCATGATGATGAAATTATAGCTGAGAGAGACATAGGAATAAAGTTTCCAATCTACGGTTGCAGCCATGCAGGGATTGGTTGAAATATATAGAGTCTGTAAAAAAGGTAAGTTGACCCCCCTCCCTACTATATACCATCCGGACTCTCTCGCATATACGAGAACCAAGTACGTGGATGTTGTTGCTATGATGGTGCAAGATGCTAAGCGGCGAAGTAAGGCATTCTCGGTACCTGCGTATTATTGCAAAGATGCGGCGTTCACTCTTGTGTCTTTCTCTCTGACAAGCACTGCGAGGTTGCATGATGATTTTTTTCTTGCAAGTTCTGAAAAAATGCTTCTCTATTTTGAAGTTAATGGGCGTTACCTTGTAATTAAGTGAGTGGCGGTGTATTAAAGTTATTATAGGCTTACGTCATGGTTAATTTACATTCACGTTAATGATAAGACTTACGTGGTTGTTTAAAACCATATAGGCCTATGTGATATTAAACATCATTCAGTAGTTTGTTATTTTAACGTAATGTACCATATCAATCTATTATATGCTGGATGTTGCTGCGATATTTTTCCGGTATTTTATTTTACACGTGCGTGAATTAACTGCTATATATCTACTGCTGATAGCAGGCTTAAGGGTATGCGCAGTTAAGACTGCGTGTGTCAAGCGGGAAACAATTTGTAGATTATCGCCTATACTTCGATTTGCCTTTACTCTATATGATAACTAGCATTGTGTTTTTTAAATTATTTTTAGCATTAATATTATCCGGATTATAACTGAATGTTGCGTTAAAATATGACGTCGTGCACTGTTTTGATTTTCGCTATGTGCTATAGTTCCTTTTTCCATTCTTTCATTTGTTTGTCACGGTTGTTTGTTTCTTTGCTTTGTTTTTGTTGTTGTTTTGATAAGTTATTGTTATCTTTAATTAATAATTAATTTTTCCTTAAATCTATTGCATCATAATGTAAAATAATGAATTGTTTATTTGACTTTCGTATGTTGCTTTTCTCTTGTTTATTTGCATTTTGTTCAATATTTTTTTCTTCGCATGTCTTTTTTTTAGCTTATCTTGCACACTGTTGTGCCATTTGAAATATTGCACTTAGCTCTCTTTTGAAATATTTGCGTATAAAGTAAACTTACCATGCGCATAATGTCTGTATAAAATGACAATGCTGTTTCAAATTCTGAGCTTAGTGGCTTCCCCTCCTTCTCCTCCTCCTCCTCCTCATCATCATCATTCTCATCATCATCATCATCATCATCATCATCATCATCATCACCGTCGTCGTCGTTGTCGCCATTGCAAACGCTATGTCTTATAATCATTATTATTATAATAAATGTGAAATGGAGTCTTTAGTGTTGCCGCCATCATGCCGCCTTCGTCTTGACGTTCTGCTCCTTCCAAATACTTTCCCTTCAGTCCTGATTTCCTTTGGTGCATGGTTTCTATTTCCTTTTCTTTTTTCACTTTCGTTTAAAGGTCCGGAACTCGATCGACAACATCATCCCCCCGATTTTTTTCATTTTTTCACAAAGCTGCATAAAGGGGACAATATTTGATATTATATGTAATTTTAAAGACAATCCATATCCAAAACCAATAGGGTTACCCCCCCTTTAAATCATCTCCATCATTTCCATCATCTCCATCATAAGTCAATTCTTAAAGTACTCATATCCTATTAAATATGCAAACAACGCCACAAAAGATAGAACAAACGGATGTTAAGAGTTCATTATGTACATGTAGCTATTACATTCACGCGGGTGTCGACTGCAGACGACAAGTTTTAAAAAAAATTCCAAAATTTTATAATTGTAAATATTTATGACCATATTTTATCATTATATAAAATGAGTACAAACAAGCCTGCTATTGGTTCAGTAGTTCTTAAGATAGCTCTTGATATTTTGAGAAACTATTTCAAAACTTCACAACTTTTTCCGTTGAAGCGCATGGCTAGCATGCAAAGCATTAATATCGCCAAGAATTAAGTGTCCATAAAACAAACACTTTCATTTATATAACATCATTTGCATAACTGACACATGACACAATACCTCGCCATATCGTTGACATTTCTGATTATTACGGGACCTGTTAAACACACAATAATATTAACAAATCTATTTAAACGACTCTGTGTTTTAAGAGAAATTGGTCAATATTTTATTATAAGATTAGTGTCAATTTTGATAATGGGCGTGTAACAATGACGTATTGTTTGCCTTTTGTGTGAAAGTTTGTATGACTAAGATAAGACAATCTAATTAAGGTACTACTGTGGTGTCAATTAGAATTATATCTCATTTCTTGACAGTGCATTCCTGAAATATTTTAGGGGTGTCCTAGTTTCCAGATTTTTAGAAAAATCCCATATTCGACGCCGTATTATCTCATCATTTGCATTTAAAGATGGGTGACCTGATCAACAGCGTCATCCAACCACTTTTTCCTATCAAAATGGGGATTTTGGCATCACATCCTATATTACTCATAGGGAGATAAACTACTGGGAACCACACACTCTTCATGCTGATCACTCGCACCCGTAAGATTATTGTAATCAATACAGACATACACAGGTGATGAGTGCAGCCTGCCTGTAGTGCAGGGTGATATATAAAGCCTGTTACATCATCATTACGGTAAACAATCATATATTCAATTATACAAAGACGAATTCTCATCACAACGCCATGGATGACTTAATCGAAAGAAGAATTTTTATAGGATTATATTTTAGTTCCAATTTTAGCTATGTTATAAGATCTATTTAATTTTATATAAAACCATGATAACGGGCCATGGACATGACAGAGCTGTCACATACGATCTATACTCTCTTAAATTGGCCGATTGAAATATGTCAATCTTTTAACGATTGATGATAGGAATCAATCTAAATAGATTGAAAAATATATTTAAATAGATTGAAAAATAGATTGAAATGGGTTGTTCCACTCTAACTCTCTTTATAGACTGATTTCACTGTCTAATCATGTGTTATCCTAATGTAATGCCAAATGACATGTGTTGTATATGTTTGGAATGAGATTTCACAAAACTGTTTTTGAGTGAACATTTTCATCTTTTTTCAACTGGAAAGGACTTGTCCCTAATTTGGAACGGCAAAAGATTGAAAAACAATGGAAATTAATCCTTCGACTGAAAATTTAATCGAAAAAGATTTGCCCTAACTATATAATTAGTGGAGTAAAAGATTGTAAAAGATTGAGAATCACTCCTTTTGATTGAAAAAAAGTTTGAAAAATTCAAATAACCCGACTGAATATACAGTCGATAACGATTTGTCCCTAATTCGGGATGGCGAGATTGAGAATTCAATCTTTTTGATTGAATATTCAATCGGGCAATTTAAGAGAGAATATACACCTAATAAGCCTATTATTATAGCTTAGAGCATGAAATTTTTAACTCAGTTTCTGCCACCATTTTAATAACAACACCTTATACGATATTGCACAATTTCCTCCCGTAAGAGCTCGGATATTTTCTCCGTATAAATCCACAGACTGGGATAAGATGTGTTTGTAGACGGGGATACTGGGAGTGAACGAAAACATCGTCGGAAACCATGTAGGCGGGAGATGTCGTAAGATGCTACAACAACATACACTTATACTATGATCGTTATCATGGTTATGGTTTACGGTATTAACTCATGGAATACCACAATTTATATATTCAAGTTACTCAAATTGTAGCCTGTTATTTGACGAACACTGAACAAATTGCCAGACATTGTACTAATTTTTATGCATTTTACTCGACAATTTCAATATATGGTTATAAAAAGTGAAATTTTTAAAATAATTGATAATTTGGCACAAATTCGTGGCATTTTTTGTGTGATGTGCGATCATCATTGCGCGCGAATTGGGCTAAAATCAGCCAATTATTACCGTACTACAAAGTAAATGAAACTGCTGTTGAAACTTATTGAGTTAACCCTCTATTGCGATACCAAGGTCCTATACAAATTATATTTTTCCACCATTTCCAAAGTTTAACATAATTAATGTCTTTGTTATATCAGCGTAAAAACTACATCCACGTGAGCACAATCTCTATAATACTTCAAGTCGTTTTTATCATAATACAATAGCGTTTAAAACAATTCTCCGTTTTTATCTGAACCATTTTGTGATTTTAGGAACTTGTTTTTATAAAATTGGTATTTTTATAAACGTAGACAAGAAAATGGTGATGAACAAAACCGGTAGATAAATACAACTGACAACCCCTCTACCTTTGTTGACTAAGAAAACGCGTGCATTCTTCTTCGAAGATGACACTGCTTCTTATTTTGGTTTGTTTTTCATGTAGATCGTGTAATTGCTAGAATCGTATACTCAAGAATAACACCAGCAATATAAGAAACGCATATAATGAGATAATAACATTGGGATCTTTTAAGTTTTACTATAGATTGTCATTTTGAGATCTATGTTTGTCGAGTTTTTTTGTTGATGGTTATGACGATGATGATGATGATGATGATGATGATGATGATGATGATGATGATGATGATGATGATGATGATGTTGATGTTGATGTTGATGATGATGATGATGATGATGATGATAATTATGTTGATGATAATTATGTTGATGATAATTATGTTGATGATAATGATGAGCAGTAGGAGGAGCAGAATTAGGAGGAGAAGTATTAGGAGGAGCAGAAGTAGGAGGAGCAGGAGGACAGGAATAGAAGGGCTTACGACATGGACGACGACTACGACGAGAAGGATGACTTGTATGACGTCGAGAGGATGATGATGATGAAGATGTTGATGGCGATGATTATGTTGATGATAATGATGATGAGGGGAGAAGCAACGGGAGAAGCAGAAGCACGACAAAAGAGGGCAGGAGTAGACGGGTGGACGACTACGACGACAATGACGAGAAGGAGGACGTGTACAACGAGAAGGAGGATCAGGAAAAGGATGTTGATGAAGATGACAACAGCGACGACGATGAGATGATGATGTTGATGGTGATGATGATTAGAAGGAAAAGCAGCAGAAGGAGCAGAAACAGGAGGAGCAGCAGGGCGGACGACGACTTCGACGACGATCACGAGAAGGAGGGCGTGTACGACGACGAGGATAAAGAGGAAACGAATGTGATAATGATGAGGATTATGATGAGCAAGAGCAGGAGGAGAAGGAAGGGATGAGAAAAAATAAGGAGAAGATGGAGGAGGGCAATGAATTACATGAAACGAAACCAATCACGTGACTATAAAATGATGTCCAGTTAGGTTATGCGTATAAGGCGTAATACGCCCCCTATAAGCACGGAAATCTTATCGTCCCGAATTCACACGAGTCCGTCAAGGGCGTTCCTTTATTTTGTACATTTTACCACTATTATCATGATTATAATAATTATTATTTTTGCTTCTTTGAATAAGAAACTTGCGTGTTGGAACATGAATGGATAGTGATCAATTTTGAGATACATTTTGAAACTAATCGATATTTTATTAATGCTTAAATGTAAGTATTCAATGATTAAATTATACTTATTTATAAACATCATAGAAATGATAATTAAGGAACCAATCAGTCATGCACTGTTTAGAGGTTAATAACTGCGCATCGGTTATTTGGAGGGCATTGTGAAAAAATCTAAACATTTTGCCTTTGGAACCAAGGCGTAGCCCCGTTTATTAATGGGGTTATGAATTCCTGATAATGTTTTTGTTTAATACGATCATGTAAAAATGATTTACAAAGGCAATTGATGGTGTATTCGGGTTTGTTTTAATAACTTTATGTTAAATGATTAATACTGGATTCCAAACATGATATTGATATTTTTGATATTGTCTTTTTTTTTGTCTTTTCATTATAGCACTTAAAATATGGGAATTTACCAGTTAAAACCCATACACCCCCTATGGAAGACATGACCTTAATCTCCCACAAAGAGAGTGCAGATTTCAAATGGCGTCATTAAGGTATAGTCCAATTTGAAATGCACACTCCCTGTGTGGAAGATTAAGGTCATGTCTTCCATAGAGGGTACATAGATTTCAACTGCAATAGCCCATTTGATAAAGAGAATGTTGAAGTCAAAATAGAATGCCAATTCTATCCTTTCAAAGCCATAGCATTGTTTATAGGAAAGTGTGATTTATGTTAGCAATCTGATTTTTAATGCTCTGCGTGCAAGCCATTTTCTCAAAATATCACGAGCTATCTTAAGAACCACTGAACCAACATTAGGCTTAATGTAGAACAATTTAAAACTGATTCACACAAGCAATGTAAAATTTCACTTACGAGTGGAATTTTCGTGCCTCATCCGAGGTCACTTCTTCAGCACTGAGTTGGCGTAGTACTGGAAGACGTACCGCTACTCGGGACACGTGATCTTAAACATTAGGCTTATTTGTACTCATTTTAATGCATTTTTCATGCTGATTCCAAATATGATTGTGAAAATTTACAATTCTGAAATTTTTAGAATTTTTAAAGAAAATTGAAACTTGTCGTCTGCAGTAGACACCCGCATGGCGAGAGTTAAGATGGAATAACGTCACCAAAACCAAATGCATGCATGCAAAAAAATCGAAGGCCAAAATAATCATAAAATGTTCAAAAACAAACAAACATTTGAATCATATTTACAATCTATGAGCACAAGTTCACCATCATGGCCACGTGTCTAACATTAGCTCAACCCGGAGATGAAGCTAAAAGCAAATACAGAAATTTATCGGGAAATCCCCGTTATCCCTGGTTATTGTTCCCCTGGTATCAACATGATAAGGGACGTTATCCGGAGGAGTCGGAGAGTTCGAATAATGCTTTTTAGATGTTTTTTTTTTATAAACTGATAACATTATTACAATGTGCTCTAAAATATTGTATGTAAAGGATCTGAAAATTCGAATCAGGCAGTACCAAATGTATACAATAAAACCAGCTGAAAATAGCGTTGAATATTGTTTTGTTTTACTTTTGGCTAAAACAAACATGCTATTAAACAATCATACCGTATGGTAAATATCATATGCAACATACCAACAGTATTTATATAGCATTCCCAATGTATTCCACAATGATTGGTTGACCACGTCGTAAGTTGCTATCTTCAGTAGATAGCAATAATAAGTCTACGCAGTTGAGTGCGCATAACATTCTTGCTTTATTACGGCTACGATGTACTTTATATAAAAAACGATAAAACATACCACGTGAATTGTATTATTTAGAAAAAAAGCGCTTTTATCTAAAAAAAATTTAAGACATAGTGGTAATCAGAGTTGTGCATACAAACGAAATATAGAATGTCTTTTGTTTGGGTTTATATTGTATTCGTGTATAATTTGGATATCAGGCATAAGTTATGTCACAGTCGACCACAACTTTATCTAACAGATCATGTCATAAACGTCGACGTTGTATCAATACATCGCTATGGTTTTACTGTTTTGTCGTCTTTGTTGTAGTTTAGCTTTTTTTTTCAGTATTGCGTATTTCCTCTATTATTTTTATTTCCGTCCTTCTTCTCCAACCCTCGATTACCCTCATCACTATAAAGATAATCATTCCTGATTTCACAATTACACCTCTACTATTTGAACTAATTATTTTTCATCTTGGTGTCACCAAACCAGCTAGTTAGTCTCGCTTCTGTATCCACTTCATTACTTCTTTTATTGTCGCAATATCTAAAAAGACAAAATGAATAGACATTCAGTTCACTTCCATCTGATGATGATGACCACGATTTCGATGATTTTTTTTCTCTCATAATTTTATAGATGACACATTGGTTCTGGTTATATTATCGATCTATTTAGCTTTGCGACTTATCTTCAATTGATAAAACATACACGAATGTTATGATATGGGAGACAGTCATCACGCTGTAAAACCGAATTAATCTGAATTAGAACCAATCTGCGTCCATAAAACTATATTGCTCTTTGGTCGTTCACACGATCCTAGTGTACCGATTCAAATCTGGCACAATAAGACAACATTACGCAATTGGTACATATCGTATAATGTTACACGCAACATTTTTGTGGCACATATCAATGTAAATTAAAGCGCGTCATGTGAACTGTCCTTTTGTAATCGCCATCTTTTAGCTCATTGGTCATGATATCTCTGCATTCACCATTTTACAGCTCATATAGCACGGTCATTACCAAATTTTCAAGTGACCTATCTTCTTCAATTCGTTTTATTCCAGGGGTTTTATTTCTGTGCCTGCATGAGAAGGTTTAGTATATATATATGTGGAGGTAACAAAATGGTCAACAAAAATGTTATCAAAAGAATTTGGTTAAAAGAATGATTATTCCATGACACGTAAATTAAAGTAATATTCCTTCACCCTAATGCATTAAACCAGATCATACGTAATTACGTTCTTCAAACGTGTACATAGCTGTTGGATTATTTGTTTATACGTGTTTATTTTATTTGTTTATTTGTTTACTGATTTACTTGAATATTTCTTTCTTCACTCCTGTCACTCTCCCTATCTCCTGCGCTCTCCCCATCGCCCCCTCCATTCCTTCTCCGTTTTATGTGTTTACGTGTTTTATTTATTTATTTATTTATTTATTTGCTTATTTGTTTATTTGATTTCTGTTTACTGCTTTTCTTGTTTTCCGTTTCGTCTCTTTCTTTCTTTCTTTCTCTCTTTCTCTCTTTCTTTCTTTCTTTCTTTCTTTCTTTCTTTCTTTCTTTCTTTCTTTCTCTCCCCTTTCTCTGTTCATTCTCATTTCCCATCCCTATCTCTTCCCCCTCTCATCGCTCTCCCTCCCCTGTCCTCTCCCTCCTCTATTTCTTGCTTATAATCAGCGCTTTTCAAATGCCCCATAATAAGGTATAAGCTTTCCATACTCCGAAAAACCGTGCAAAATGGACAGTATTCTTCGATGTATGGCAAAATATGTTTATGTGTGAAGGCCTCCTATACAACTACGATATAGTGTTGATGACTATTGGTATAAAGATACAAGTTACTTATTTGCTTGTTTGTGTGCGGTTTGTTAAATGTTTGTTTGTTCCATCTCTAAAGTCAGTCTTTTCAGTGGTCTGGTCGAAACAGACCAGTCTGGGTTTGCTCTTTTAAATCTTATATAATCAGATAATCAATACATCAAGAAAGATGTTAACACAAGTCTTGATTACCCAATTTCGCATTTTTGTTGACAGCGAATATCTCCAAGAAACAAATTGACAGTTTACAGTTATCACATCGCTTTGCAGATTAAATGCATCTATTTACGGCCGTAATTTGAGGTCCAATACATTCTATACAATTCAAATTTCCATCATTATCCTTAACGTCCAAATCCTGATTGCCGTTTTTTATTTTGTTTACCTCTTCACTACCTTTCACAATAACATAAAGAACCAATTTGACAGATTCGCCCAAAAGACTTTCTCATATTAGTGAACTCTGTATAGAAAACCACGCGACTTCATTTTGTATAAAAACCTCGTCGTCATGTAACTCGACGCTGGTTGCTATTGAAAAACAGACGGGAATTCTTATGCGCTATTCGGCAGGTTTTCTTGCCGTTGTATTATAGGTCACGGTAGGTAGTAGTAAACCATCACCGCGGATGCGCTTACCAATTTTTTTTCTTCTCCTTCTCTTTTTTGAGCAGAATAAAAGAATGACTTCATGTTCCGAGATTTTATTGAAAGTTTGATGCGTCAAAATTCGACACGTGTTATTCTATAGCCGTAGACCTAGGTAACCTGCAAGTCGTGGCACTTTTTTGTGCATTCCGTCAAGCAATTGCGTACCGTTACCTATGAAATATTACTCACTCTATTCATCGCTTGTTTTCATAAGTTCTCAAAATCATTCCGCTTTTTTATTATGTTCTGAAATCGCATGACATGCCATTTCATAGGCAATTTCTTAATATGTTTTTATATAAAGTTGATATGTAAGCCTTAAGCTCTGTTATTAGATCCGATCTAGATTTACACGACGACCTGGTCGTATGCCAGTCCGTTGTTATTCATTCAATCAAAAAATATTTGTCAATTCATTTTTATTTCTCAATTCAAAGTAATCAGCATACCGCAGTAAAATTACGGAAATGAATGAACAAAATGAAAATCAGCGACTGGGACGTGATTACGAGGTGTAGAGTTAATACTGAAATTAGAAATTATGGAAAACTCTCAAACGCATGAAAATCACTTTTATGACCATTACATTTAAGAAAATCACAGCAAAATTGAAAATTGTTCTGTAGCGTTGAAAATATCGATCAAAATAATTTAAGTATTACAGTAAATGACACGAAAAGGAATAATCTTCGTTTTATTTCTGACACAGAAATTATTACTCCGTGTAAATAAACGCTTAGGTCTTAGTTCATTGTCTTGTGGTTCTCCAATTTTGAAGGAAACAAATAAGATGCGTGTTTCGCGATGGGTTTTAAGTCACGTTCGTCATACATGACAAGTCGTATAGGGCTCCTTAAAGTTTTTGCAAAGTTAAGAACACGGGATAACTATATTATTGAAAACAATGAAAAACTCCTTTAATGAACAAAGTAGTGATTTTAAACGCTTTAAAAATAAAACAAAAGTTTATTAACCTGAGAAAAAATGACAAGATGCCATTATGAAATTATATCGGCGTTCGTTGCTGTTGATGTTACTTTTGCTTTGTTTTCTTGATAACAATGAAAAAGAGACAAAATTATCAATAAGCATTATCCATTGTTTAATCATGTTTATTTTAAAATGTAATTTACTAATTGGGGCCAAGTAATTATCCGTGAATATTCATTGAACACAGAGAAAATATGTTTTAATATTTTAAATGTTTGAATAAATTATTAAGGTTAAAATGATTGATACCATTATAGACCAATCATGATTGTAATATTTAAAGAGAAAACCGTTAAATGCACAATAATCCTCGGACAATAAGGCAATATGGACTGGTTAAGAACCACTTAAATGGTTTTCTCCATTTAAAATCCACACTATCCATGTGGAAGTTTTAGGAAATATCTTCCACAGGGGGTATGAATTTCAAATGGGATGAGCACATTAGACAGCTCTAACTTTGAAAATATATCATAAGCTTTAAATTGGTATATCATTTGACTTACGATATCCAGAAGTTTGAACTTTGCTCCTTCAACAAAATGGTACCTTATTTTGGTTAGGCACCATAAACAAATTTGTTCGATCTTTGGATCGACCGAAGATGCTGCTTAGATGCTTGTTATTAATAACCTTACAACTAATTAGTCAGAATTAATGCTTAATTTATATTGACTATTGTTAATACAGGCAAGGATTCATATGTTACCACAATTAACAATAGTCATTTAATTGATTTTGTTAATAACACCGTACCGATCGACCAAGCATCGATGATCGATTGAAAGATCGAACTAATTTGTTTCTATTGCATTATACATCATGTGTCTCTTTTTCCACATTGCTGGTAATAAATATCAAACAGTCATAATTGGAGGTCAATTCAAATCATCCCCAAGTCAACGAGGTTCATGAACGTCCTCTCATTGTTATAATTGTTGGTTATACAGACCTAGACAAAATACAATGATTTGTAACCAACCACTTGAACAGGATTAGCCAAAGCAAACAAAGACTAGAGCTATTTAAGAATTCTATAGACATAGGTAGAAGCTTATTATCCTTTTCAACAATTGATCCTTTTCAGCAATTGGATTATTGATTGGTTGTTTGGTGTTTGACTGGCACTAACCAAATGAGATACATGTAGCACCAACTTGTTGAGGTACCTAACAATACGAGCTTCATGCACATTTTACACTGTAACTCAGAATACAATTTGCCGACTTTACGGCTGGTTTGTCGTGGACGTTCACATATATGAAATTCAAATAGAGTTGACTAATGTGTTAATTCCATGAAATTCCTACCCCCCCCCCCCCCCTGTGGAAGATGTGTCCAATATATTCAACAGGGGTAGTGTAAATATTAAATGGAATAGCCCAATATCTTCGTTGTAATCCCAGCAAACACAAAACGTTTTCGACATCATTCGCAAAAGGTTATAAAAGGTTGTCAGAAAACGTTTAAATGTCGGGTTATATAAAGGATATATTAAGAGTATAAAACGTTTTCATAACCTTAAAAAACGTTTTTGATAATCTACTGCTCAGCAAACAAAAATGTTTTATAGAAAACATTTAAATGTCGGGTTATATAAAGGGTATAAAAACGTTTTAATAACATTCTTGAACACTTGATACAAAACATTCTAAACAGAATGTTATCTTGGGGTTGAACAAATATTTTGCGAAAAATGTTTGCCCAAAATATTTGCAATAACGTTTTAAAAACGTTTTTATGACCTTTATATAACCCGACATTTAAATGTTATAAAAAGGTTTTGAAAAAACATTTTAAGAACATTTCTGTGTTTGCTGGGTTCAAATATTTTAACATAATGTTATTTAAGTATTGACAAAATATTTGGCAAAAATGTTTGCAAAAAATAGTTTACAATAACATTTTTTAAAACATTTAAAAATATTGTTGTAGTGTGTTTTCATACAAAACGTTTAAAACGTTATCATGACCTTTATATAACCCGACATTTTAATGTTATTAAAAACGTTTTTACCTTTTTTTAAAGCCAAAATATAACTTATTTAAAACGTTTTAAAAACGTTTTTGTGTTTGCTGGGATGTTACCAGTTACTGGAGCTGTAACGTCTAAGTCATTAAGACGCATCTGGGATTAAACAAAGCATTGAAAGAATATCTATATCCTTCTAATAGCTCCATTTAGCTACAAAAACACGGAGGTGGAGTCGATATGGTTTTATGTGACACCAGCGACACTTTGCGTTAGGTCATGCGTCCAGCGATACCGTTTAAGGGTACATCGCTTGTTTTAAATTGGAGCAAGTTGAAACGCTTGCCGAGACCAGATACACATCGCTATTTAAGGAGTCGTTTAAAGGGACATTTCGTGATTCAAGCTTTCTCTTTTTTGAGTTTGGTTCATTAGATATCTACAAAAAAAAAAGCTTATTACCAAAATTTCCGTTGATTTGGTAATTGAATTTGCGAGTTACGCATGCTTGCATGTATTACAGTGTCCAAAAGCTATAGGTAAAGGTGAACTAGACAATCCTGTATAAACAGTGATCGGAGTGCCCATCTCTCTTTCATTGGCGATTGGGCCAGACTCCTCCATGTAATGTTGCTATAGGGGGATCGCTACACCTCCTCCACAGCGAGTCTGTTACATTCCCAGCACTAAAAGAATGCCGTTACCCATTTATACACCTAGGTGGAGAAGAGTAATCGAAATAAAGTGCCTTACTCAAGGGCACAACACGATGGCGTCGCCGGGTTCGAACCCGCAACCTTCCGATTATGAGTCTTGAGCCCGTTCCGCTCGGCCACCAAAAGCTACTGTGTTATAATTTCTGACAGAAACTACAAATTTAACCATGCCTTTGACAAACTACCGAAACTGCAAAACAACTTATGCACATAAACATAATGCAGTCCTAGGTATAAAAAATCTCGACTTTTTTGGAGTATGCGTGATGAGGTGCGATCACGAAGTGCCCCTTTAAAGTATCTTTGATTAAAACATCGCCAGAATGGTGCATGTTTGTTGTCGTCTTCAGTCATCCGACAATGTGTTATGTTATGATCTGCAACGTGAGAGGTGTAGCGGTCGTGGAAAACAGATGTAATACCACCCTCTCTGTTACATGCTATGCCATACCTGCAGAAAGTAGCTTAGTCAAACGAGGAACTTGGGAGAAACTTTTTGATTGAAACATTAACACCCTGGACACTACTGCACAGTGTCATCGACCCTATATCTTCATGGCAGGAATCGCCATGGTAGGTTAAATCCACAGCCACGATTAGCCATTTGGTTCAAACCTTTAAAGCTCTTTTAAACTAATAATTAGTCGAGGGACATAACTAAGGCTACTCACAATAGCCGGGTAATCGATCTTGGTTGTGCGTGATTAAGCTTGTATACCCCATTGAGGTCAATGGTCATCGACTTTTATACTGCCTACAGTGAGTGCAGCTGTACTACACGCTGCACGCTGTAGTCCATAACAGGACCAACGCAATATAAAATGGTCAAATTTTGAGTTCAAAGCGCACGGCCAATTTTCAAAGCGCATTCTAGCGACTATCATATCTGTTCAACACGTATTTCCAAGTTTATGAGACCAAATCTGGTTTCTTGAGAAAAAAATCATGACGGGAGATATTCATCATTTTCTAACCCGGTATCAGAAGATTTTCGTCTGATATCAAAATCGTGCATAGCAATTCACGTGTATCGATCCCGTGTATTCATTTTAGTGTCCCTTCTGCACCAAATAATTATTAGCCAGGCGGTGTCGGTGTGTACTGGTGATCTAACAGCATTTCTGATTGGTTGATAGCTTGAACTGCTCATTTCAATGGCCAATTGTAACGATTTATGGTCAAACTTGCATTTGCAGATGATCTTATTAACACCCTCTTTGATTGGTTCAAAATTGGACACAATATTAATTTTGGCCAATGGGCAGGTACTTCTCATGGGGTTAACGTCATCATGTTGGTCTCTTTGTAACAAGCCCTATATACAGTTATTTCGTTGACAATAATCCGATAATGTGCGATGTTATGGTTTAACATCAACATGATGATAATGGTAGCCAAGTTGGTATTGGTTCCCGGTCGATTGTGCTTAGTTTTAACCCACAAACATTTCGCACTGATACACGTTTTTACAAGTTTAACCGTATGTAACTCGTGAAAGTCTCAGTTCGTTCGACGTTGTCCCAATTTTTCTGACACGCTGTGGTTCTGCATGAATTAGAGTAATTGTCTGTACGCAAAACTACGTGTATGTTTGTTGTTCCTCCCTAATCAGAACCCCACACAATGTTGATGGGTGTATACTATTACTGGTAGTACAATGATGCCTCCGTCTCGGGTCAATAAGAAGACAAGGCACAAATTGCACGTCTCAAAATCAGCACACGCGTCTAGTATTGTGCAACATGTTTGAATCACACTTAACGAGAAATGTTAACATCGCGTTAGGCAGCGCGGGGAGGCTTGAATTAGATTAAAGATTTGTTGATTGGAATTGATGTTAACTGACTGGGTAAAACGGGGATGGAGAAGAAGAAGAATGGCTGGAAGTCTGTGAGCTACTGCAGGAGAGCAGTGTGGCGTAGAGGGATGGGTAGGGGGAAAAGTGACCTTCAGGGGCGACCAATTTTGACAAAAATTGTCCAATATACACCTGTAGAAACAAAGTATAAAGAGAGCAGAGTAAGAGACACAGGCATATCAGATATAGAGCAGAGAAGGGTCTATAGGGAGAGAGCGAGGAGAAAGGGAGAGTCGGAAAGAGAGGGAGACAGTGGCGCACAATACATTTCATTACATTATTTTTAGCAGATACACGTCCACAGACAGTTATACAGGAAGGCAAAACAAAGACAGGGAAAAGAGACAAAGCAAGGTAGATGATATAGACACTTAGCAAAACAAAACAGAGCAGAAAATAGACACACATTATATAAACAAAGATAGAATACATCGATGTCGTCACGTAGGCATTCAAATTCTAGAAAAATATGCACATTTTGCACACATTAATTTGAGAACATCTGCATCCCTAGACCATGAACTCAAAACGGTTCGTCAGACTATACAGGCAGGCAGACATACATGCACAAACACCCCGACACACAGACAGACACACCCCGACCCACACCAACACCCAGACAGACACACCCCCCTGCACAAACACCCCGACACACAGACGTACCCCCCCCCCGACCCACCCCGACACACCCCCACCCAGACAGACACACGCCCAGACAGACAGCACGACAGACTGACAGGCATATTGAGTGACGGGCAAAGAAACCAACGATTTTACAATTTATGCAGATTTATTTACCAAATATAGGCAAAGGGACGTTATAGATCTGGTGAATGAGATCGTCGAACTGTTACGAAAAGTGCAGCTATCTTCAGTAGATAGTACATCATCGAGAGCATCAGATATATGCGGCTTGTCCGTGGTAATATTAGACGAATTGTCTCTCGCTCTAACTCATATAACTTACCTTCCAACATTAATACTATTTACTTATACGAAAAACAATATTTATAGACAATATAATATTGCCGTGTTCTTTTAATAAAAACGGACGCTACAACATGAAGTTAATAAAATAATATGGCTTTTGTTTCGCATAAAATCTCGGCTAGTGACCGTTGTCTATGTTAATAGCCAATGTCGTACATGAAACCCATATTATACGTGGAAAAATGAAACCTTCCTTATACTGGGAGTAATATCTACACTGTATTAGCTTAAGCCTAAGCGGGAAATAAATAACGTGGTATGTAGGATCTGTGGGAAAATTAATTTTCTCTACTGCTGTGTTGAGAGGCCATATCCCGTCAAATCGAAGCTTTGCACCCTATATTGGTTGCTTAACACTTCAGAACGATGCTTTAACCATCTGTGGCTTTAAAATGTGTCATGGAAAATATTTTATTTTCAAAAAATTAAAAGGTTAAGATATTTTCATTTTAACCAAAATATTCAGAATCTACGTGAAAATTGCATTCAAATGAGTACAAACAAGCCTAGTATTGGTTTAGTGGTTCTTGATATATTTTTGTATTAATTTTGTTTGGAAAGTGTAGAATAGTGCGATTTGGGTTGGTTGTGAAGGTCGAATAGTCGTGTTATTAATAAAAACGTAGTCGAGTGTTATAGGCAGCGGATCGATTCAGCTAATATCAGATTGACTCAAGATCGCAGAGTCATATTTTTATTATGATTTTTACATAGATTTATATATTTTGGGAAACGATATTAATTTCAAATTGTTAAACTTACGAAACGATTTTATCTTTTGTGCGATGAGATTTATAAGCATTTCAAAGTTGAGCCCCAGGGTTGAGCACAAGTAAAAAGCAGTTTATCATTGCTATTTTGCTCAAAAACTTGTTATGGGTGATAAACTACGCCGAACTTTTGTTTTTTTTATTCATTTGAAAGGTGACGCTTAGTGGGAAGAGCGATTCTCATAAAAGAACGTCTTCACTTAAAACAATAAACTAATTAAAACAAACTTTTAAAGGAAAACATAAAGAGAAAACATCTAGAATGGTTATCGAAGCCTCCACAAACTCGGGTAACGACAACTCGTCCCTGCATACAATGGGACGTTCTCTAGTTGGCAGTATCTCGTATGTTTTTACGACAATTTTAGTTATGGAACTTATTTGATTTACCATGGCTTTGTTTTAACCAAACGTTTTCTGTAGTTGTCACAATGGGTAGCTTTAGCTGCATTCATACTCCATCGCTGAGCGACCAGCGATTCGTGTGTGTGTGTGTGTGTGTGACCAATGAGGTGGCGCTCTTTTTCCAACGCAACAAAAAGCGTGCTACATCATTGGCTAGAAACCAATCTCTCAGCGATGGAGTATAAATTCAGCTTTAGTTCAGTTAACAAACTCTGCGTATACATTGACGTTATACTTCGTCGCCATTTTGGTTGAAAACCCTTCATGTAAGAGCGTTTTCAACATTTGAATATTTTCTTTTCTCTTTCATTACCCCATCATTTGTCATTCTTCCACCGTAAATAATGACCCTTTTGCGTCCTGATCTTTTCTTCATCCAGACCTCAGTACAAACTAATTTCCCTTCTTCACTAGACCCTTTTTAAACAGATAAAATTTGATGCTATGAACGTCTCCAGCTCTCTCAAACCCTAATAGCCAAAGACACGGTCTTGCTTAGCAGAGAAAATTGAAAATGACTCTCAACTAAATGACACTTCAATTGTCCAACAACACCCACCTTAATATTAATAAACCACTAACCAATAACTCACTCAAAGAGCAAATAGTGAATATTTCTAACTTGACTTTCGTTTTACTCATCCTCATATCACGCAAAGGCCAATAAAATTTGACAGTGTTAAGAGTGGTATAGGGAGGAAAAAAATCTCGCGCGAAGCGTGGTGTCATGTAACCGCGGCCTGAGTCGCGTATATTGATACTGGAGCGAATCTTGACTTACAGTCAGCGAGCTTTGGTCTTTGTCTGTCTTCAGTAAGGGCTATTGTTGTCTCGGTGTAGAGTTTCCTAGTCTCTAGCGTACAATTTAGCACGTAAATATACAAGCTTCCGTTCTTCTGATACGCGACTCAAATTTGGAAGCTAACATAGGAGTTAATAATCTAACATCTAGGCATTCCATCTAAAGAAGTTTTAAAATTCCAAGTTTAGTTCAAAAATGCTAGCCCTTTCCCAAGAACCACTGAAACAATACTAGGCATGTGCTACTCATTTGAGTGCATTTCTCATGTAGATTTTAAATTTGGTTGTGAAAGGTTTTGAATTCTAAACATTTTGAGAACAGTTTAGAATTCAGAAGTGAGTTGTGCACCTGTTTTTAGCGTTAAAAGGGTTAAAACTGTGATTTGGATGCCTTCTAAAGCGCGTTGGTAATGTCTTCCCTTACTGAGTAATGTAAACAGGCGTAGAACCAGTTTGGATGGTATATGGGCCGGATTTAAAGTTTGGTTGTTATTCAGAAAGGAACTCCCTGGGTACTATATCAGACTTAGTCCCACTGCACCCATTAGTTTAAGATACTGAAATGTTAGAAAGTTCAACTTATTAGGTTTGTATTATTTATCTATCAAGGCTTAAGGGTCAATTTATATTTCGTTATTTTCTTATTTCTATATCAATTCTTGGTTGAAAACAAGAACACTTTTAATGAATGGAAAATGAAGTTTAGAGGAAGTTTTTTACAGGGAGGCAAGATCCACTTTGCAGTATTAAGGTTTTGTGGGGATAATTTTCATAACAGGGTAGGCTTTCCAGAACTTGGAACCCCTCCAAAAAAAAATTTGAATAATATCAGTTATTTTGTTAATGACGACTTGGACTTTGTTACGATACCAGTTATGCAAATGGTGCGTGATGACGGTGATGATGATAATGACGATAACGATGATCATGACGACGATGACCTTGATTATGATGACTTTGAACGCAATTCCAGTCAATCCATTCGGCAATGTGACCCATAAACAGATTTTCAATCATTAAATTTCGGCCTAGTTTTTAATACTGAGAAAGTTGTAAAAGAGCGAAAGTTGAAACACGCTATAATAAACACGTGTTGATTTAAGGGTATACGATGTATTGTTGGTCGAAAAAGCAGAATAAAAGTAGTTCACAGATATCACAGATATACTTTTTGTAGGTCATGTGGTTCTTGAGTTATGTTGTAAAGAGGGCTGAAACAACAACACTTTTGTAAAACGTACATAACTCATTAACAACAATAAATTAATCAAGTTTTCAAAGTATATGATTTGTAGAATCAACTTTTGCAAAACACCAAAGTGTTATTTTTCAATAATATATTGATTCAGATAATGAAAATCGATTTGTTTTTTGGCTGCTTCGACCAACAATACCTCGTATACCCTTAACTAATGTGTATACGTCCCTTTGTGTTGTTCATGAAGTTCTCGTATATAGGTCACACACATTATTATTGTGGACAGTCAATAATAAATACAAATGAAGTTTTGATTGCAGAAGCTTATAAGAGCAACTTGTTGAGAATCCGGAGCGTGGAAAGTCGACATTGCATTAAGCTACCCGTAACCACCGTCACTAGCCATTTTAGCCAACGCTTTTTAACACATTTCAAATTTCGGCCTAGTTTTTATAAAATACTGAGAAAATTGTGAAAAAGTAACTGAAACACGCTATAAACACGTGTTGATTTAACGTAATTCATCCCTCCGTGTTTTGGACATGAAGTCTTCAATCAAACTGGGTCACATGTACAATTATTGTGGACAGTAAACCGATAATGACGTTTCCTTTGTTTCACAAAACTCCAGGATACGACTTTATGGCCATAATAATATAGCAACCGAGCGCCACTGCCCGATCATATGAACATGCATTTTAAATAATATTTTACATAATGCTGACTTGCAATGTTTTATCATAATTAAGACCACCCGACATGTACACGCTTTGCTTGCTCCATAAATAAAGTGAACTTCTATTCAGAAAATAAAAATTAGATATCTGTTAACGTGGTTACACTGTGTTTTTACTCTGACATATCTGAGAGGCAAAGTAATAATAATATGATTATACAAATGATTTAGTGTCAATGGCGACATGAAACAATTCTGTAATGTGATAAGTAAATTACTATATTGATAATTCATTTAGCCTTTGATATATGTGCGGAATACATGGAATATGTATTCAACTATGACAAATGTGGCTTGGAGATGGTTTATGATAATTGCATTTATTTATTTTTAAGTTGGCCATAATGCCCAAATTTCAAACACAAACCGTAACGACATTTTAAAAGTGGTGCGTAGCCTTTCGGAAACAGTGATCATTTTGCCTCGTTTACAATCTAAGAACAATGATCTAAGTTTAACAATGAAATTGATTACGTCTCAAAAGTAAAACAATAAGATAAACTAAACAGATATGGCTGTACAAGGGTATTTTGAAATGTACTTTCAACCTTTAGGCTCAATCGTGTTCAAAAAGCGCGTTTATGCCAGAAATGACGCATGTAGCACAGCTCACATCCGCATCGCTCACGCCATCGTATATCGGTGCAACAGATTACGGATAGGCTACACACCGCGATGTTATCTTCAGTAGATAGCAATAAAATTACAAAGAATAACTTTCCGTGCAGAGCAGAAGCTGTCGCACGCAACACGTGTGTTCGCTTTGTCATCAGCTGTTATCATTTTATTATATAAAATACCGCCCAAAAATGGGTTAATCTTCTATATATCAGGCCAAATTTTTTATGTGTGAATTTCAAAAATTATGAAATATTTAATTTTTATTATCAGATTTGGGATGTACATAAGCAATGCATTCAAATGGGTCCGAACATGCCTAGTATTGGTTCAGTATTTATTTAGATAATTATAAAATATTTTGACAAAGATATTGTAGAATTCGATCAATTTTAATAACTGTGTGTACTTTTATTTCGAAATGAATAGATCCCGATCAGTCATACGAACAGGTGTATATGATAGCTGTACCCCGGGGCATGGTAGGCAGAAAGCATTTCATATTATTGTCAACCAGGATTTTGCCCAGTGTTTTCATATTCTTTGGTTCTATTCTGCAAAATCTGATCGGTAAATGAGAGCTATTATCTTACTTTGTATATATTTTGTGTTACATTGTGTTTCTTTATGTTTTTGGTGAAAAGGAACAGGAAGAAAATCGTGTAACTTAATTGTTTTGATGATGATTATTATTTGATCGAGTACGTCAAGAGTTTTGTCATTATCGTAATAAAAAACAAATAAGCCAACGGTTTATATTGCTATGGTTGAAATAATTAACGGCATGAATTATAATGATTAGTAAATAATATTATATAAAAAAATTAATGCGTTTTTATAGTGGTTGAATTTAATACTATTTGGTTTATATTTGTCACTTTAGTGTCATTATCTTTATGAATTCTAACCACAATATGAAGACTCCCAAAGTCATCGTCAAAAGGTCTACTTTTATTGGGCGTCCTTTGCTGCCTCTGCTGCGACGCCGACCGTTTTTCTCCTTTTCTTCTCTTAGCTCATTTTCTTGTGTTGTTAACTTTTCTGCGAAAATGGTAAAGGTCCACTTTTTACCCCTCGCCCCTCCTAAAATAAAGTCATGGATACGCGCCTCTATAATGTTCAATGAATGACTTAAAGTGAGATTAACGTAGAACAATAACACGAATTACGCGTTAGGGATGAAATCAAATCTCGGCCGCCGGTTGACCGGCGTTTACCGGCGGTTGAACCGCGTTCCATTGTTTAGAACTATAGAAACCGGCTCCAACTGAACGAAACGGCCTGGAACCGGTGGTCGACCGGCGGTCGAGTTTTGATTTCATCCCTTAAAGCTCTTAACACAAGATAAAGTATCCCGAATGTGATTTATTCATTTTCATGAAACATCTCTATGAATAATATGCTGAATTATTGCTATCATTTTCCTGTCAAAACTATTAATAACTATCACCATTTCCTATGTAACTTAACCATACAACCATGTAATTGAACAATCTGTGTACGTATGTTATATAAATTTCACATTGAACTGTCAGTATTAATATCATTAAAGTATGCATGAATGACACCAGATCGGGGGAGGCACTCATATAACAAAGCATGTATCAAATGGCTGTTATAAAGTATCCATATTCCCCAAACTCCACCCTCACCCATCCTTCCCAAAAGTGCATGCTCTTTACGCAGTTCATTTATGAAGTTATGTTATCCATAAACAAACCAAGCAACAAGAAGAACACGAACTATACGATACAGTTGGGTAGAGATGGGCGAAACCAATGTGGGTCCAGACGTAGACCCTATAAAATAGGGTCTATGGTCCAGACATAAACCGTCAAAATTTCAGTCCATGGTCCAGATTTCGACAAGCTCCAAAAAACCAAACACATTGGAAACACGGAGGAAACATAAAGGTTTGCAGAGATTTTAAAATAAGCTAGAATTAGGGTTTTATTTAGTAGCGTGACACAGCTTTATGTCATTATGCTGTCTAATTAAGAGTGAAACAAACCCCGGGATTCCGTGTCTGATGGGCCGGCAACAGGTGCATATATCCCGCCATTAGGATGGAACTAATGATTAATTGGTTACCATTAAGTGATACAGATGGGGAGTTAATTTTGACCTTCTGAGTTAAAATTATTATCATGATTATCAGCAAAATAAAATGATTTTTTTTACTATGAGAGATCAGCCGGATTCACAAAACTACTACCCGAGTAAACAAAACAGAATCTGTTCTGAATTTACTAACTGCTCTAACTTCCTGGAGGCTTTTTGGCGAACATGGAGAAGGGGAAGGAAAGAAGGAAGAAGATGAGTAAAAAAAGTTATTTCTCCGGTCCGTACCATGGACCTGTCGGGTGCTAGGCACACGTCCGGAGATAGCAAGCCACGGGGTGTACCTTGGCCGGGCAAGCTTTTCGTGCTAGTTTGTTTTGATTACGCAATCGAATCACGTGGGATATTTACGCATACGGTCGCTTTGTAGCCTTTTGTAGCTTTTGGTTGGGTTAGGGAGGGTTAGGAAATAATTATGTTTACTGAATCACAATTTTGTCCTTTCTCTTTTTTATGAGCAAGGACATTTCGTGATTCAAGCATCTTCTATTAGGGTACGATTCAATGGACATGAATCACATGATATAGATATCCACCAAAAAGCTTATTTCTGAAATTTCAGTTGATTCGGACATGGAATTTACGAGTTTCGCATGTATTACATTGTCACATAAATTTCTGTCTATGGATAGACATAAAATACAAAGTTTGTCAAACGACCGAATCTAGAAGAAAGATGCACGCAAATATTATGTATGTTTGTGATGATATAAAAATTTCACATTTTTTGGAGTAAGTGGGAGATTAATAGGCTGTAAATCACGGAATGCCCGACGGAATGTCCCTTTAATATAATGGTCACCTAAATTTAATGTTTTATTATTTTATGTATTACTCAAAATTAATCTACTCTTCAAACCTTGATTTTGATCATTGCCGTATACAATGCGACATTCTAAAACCTCTGTGAAAGTATTATAATATTTTGATATCAAGTTCGGACATTGATTGACGTGTGATAAGAAGTTTGCAAACAAAATTTTGAAAAGCAAACCCAACAATATTGGCGTTTAGTAAGTGTGCATTGAGATCACGTGATCTGTTATGTCAATGAAGTATTATGGGACACTAAAAGGGACATTAAATATAAGGACTGTGTTGGTTTGGATTCGTTGCCTTCCCATAATACTTAGCGGGTTATAGCAGTAGAACGAGTTATGCAGCACCGTTTTCACGAACTGCTAAATTAAAATTGTTTTTTTGACGTCTTTGCTTCCAATTTCATATATTGGTTGTAAGCTAGATTTTAGATTTAAATTTGGCGATGGTGAATTGTTCTGTTGTGTTTTTGTTTTGTTTGTTTGTTTGTTTTTTTTTGGGGGAGGGGGTAATTTTTTATATTTCGATTAGGATTTTTTTCTCCGTTTTTCAAATTAATTATAATTATAATTCACGAATCTGATTGTCTGTCATAAGTAGAATCGCAATCAGTTGAAAGTTAGACTCATTGTTGTACACTATTTTCAAGCTTAATGCGCTATCCCATTTAAAATCTTCACTACCCTTGTGGACGATTTGGAAATATCTTCCACAGAGGGAGTATGAATTTCAAATGGAATGAACACATTCAGCTCCATTTGAGTCGCATACACCCTCTGAGAAATTTCAACCTGAATCTTCCACTGAGGGAGGGCAAGTTTCAAATAGAACTGCTAATACCCTCATTCCATTTGAAATGCATAGTGCCCCTATGAAAGATATTTCCAAAATCTTCCACAGGGGTAGTGTGAATTTTAAATGGAATAGCCCAATTTTAGTAACACTTGACCAATCATGTGGAACGATGTCTGAACTATAATACATGCATCACACTCCAGCTTGTGAAAAACATGTTCTCTCTCAAAAAGAAAAAACAACTAAAAAAAAGAGTGAAATGTGTTTCTTAACTACAAACCACTTAAAAAGAGTGAAAACCACTCTAAAAGAGTAAATTTCAACTCGTTCAAGGAGTTACATTAAGAGTTACTCTTTTAGAGTGGTTTGATTCTTTTTAGAGTGGTTTTAAAGTAAAAAAAACACATTTCACTCTTTTTTTGAGTGGTCTTATAAGTGAATCACTCTTTTTGGAAGTGAGTTTTACACTCTTTTACATTTAGATATATATTATTATCATCATTATCATTATTATTAGTGTTGTTTTGACTAATTGCTTGCTTTGTCGCGCGCCTTTGAAAAATAACGGAAAGTGAAATGAATTGAAATTTTACCAGTTCAGAATTATATAAAATAATAATAAAATAAATTTCTGACTCTTCTCGTGCGGATACATTTTAATTTCCTGCTATATTTCCCGACGCATGCTGGGATACGATCCATCCGTCCTGTGAGTATTACATACCATGTCGTTTCAGACAAATATTTCTGTTTGTCCGGTTGCTAACGGTGTCACTTTCTCTTTAGGAATTCCATCTAGCCATGGGAACACTGACAGTCTCAACGATGTCGAGTGCGGACAATTTCGGGGATTTCTGGCATGGAATTTAGTTGCAACGGTTCAGGCCCGTAACCAGTATTAATTGGGAGGTTGATTTTGAAAAAGTGAACCTTTTATCAAAATTTGGACCTTTTTTGAAAACGTGGATTTTCTTTCAAAATTTGGACCTCTTTTGACCATGCAAAAAGGCATAAAAACCTCCATTTTGTAGCTCGCTACTCTCGCAAATGGGACTTTTTGGGTAAAAAGGGGGCTCTTTGGGCCTTTGGTCCGCCCTCCCCTGGTTACGGGCATGCAATAGCTGGTTACTCCTTCATGTAATTATACACGAAATTAGGGTTAGGGTTAGTTTAGGGTTAGGGTTACGGTTAGGATTAGCTTACACGAAATAATTACATGAAGGGTCGACCCAGCAGCTTCGTCCCTGTTGATTTCAGAATATCGGTCCACAATATCTGCATGACAGATCACACCAACGCAATATTTTTCGAATCTGCACCCCTTTCAGCGTTGTAAGCAGTAATCTCTCAATTTATAGAAATGCGTAATGAGTAACAAACTATTTTGTCTGCAAATCATTTGATCATAGAATCATCACTTTGCATCTAAATCTTCTTGAAATCGATAGTTGATGGAAACTAAACAAAATATGATAAAGGACTCAGAGCGGCAAAATTATACGAACATCTAAATTAAGGAGTTGAGAGAAGTCTTACCCCTCACCCCTCTTGCCCCCTTCTGTGAGAGACCTTTGTGTAATTTTAACCCATTTTTGACCATTTTCGTCAAATTTTCCCCGCCCCCTTTCTGGAAATTTGTCTTTCCCCCATGCCCCCCCCCCCCCCTCCTTTATATTTTGTCGTAACCCTGCCCTTGAACAAAAGCATGAATTTCATTTTACTTAGATACCAACAGTTTGCAACCGAAGTTGGCAATACACATGAGTATTTCAAGCATGCACTACCAACAAGACATTGTGCATCATTATTTTAATGTGACAATCGAACCAGCATACCAAGGATACGTTTAGTTAACACACACTCCTGGAAGGCTTGAATTACAAGTGGTATCAAAATACCATAATTGAAAATTGAATTTTATCTCTTTTTCTTTCTCTATTTTCTCTTCAACTCCTGGCGTGTTGCATTGCCCTCGCAACCTTTGTTCATTATTTGACCTTGAAATCTTCTCCATATTTTGCTTTCTTTCTTCTTTTATAATTTTAATAAATAAATGAGATCATTTTTACTGGGTTTGTTACATTTTTCTCTCTAATGTGAGGTCCTTTGGGAAGGAATTGTAATACAACGTCATACAGAAGCGTTTTTGATCATAATTAATAAAATAGCGGTGTTAAATTGAGCAGTAAACATAATGAACCGTGTAAACCCATATTGCTGCAAAATGACTATGAGCTGACGAAGGGTGTCAAGTCAAGCGAAAGCTTTCCCCTTGTCTTCAATTGCCTGCTACTCTGGCATGTCATGACACATCGACCTCTGGGCTAGTCCATACTCCCTATACGCGACTAAACGCTGTAACGAAATGTTTGGTTTGTACATGTTTTAAACCAAAAATATACAAGTTTGGACATGGTGGCCGCGGTCTCTGACCCAGACCATCGCGGTATGGGTTTATTATTTCATAGGCGTGGTGAGTGTGATATTTTAACCCTAGATCAGATGATATTATTAAGGAGTACTTGAATCTGCTCTAATGAACAATTGTAAAAATATTAGATTTAAGCGCAACGAGGAGAGGTGTATTTTTATATCATTGAAAATGAATTCACCCAGATAATTTAATACCTAAAACTGTTTCAACGAAAAATGAGACAAAAATAGTTTTAATGAAGCAGTTGTGTACACAATGATGTCTTTGTTAAAGGCTTAACCTATATGATCCATAGATTAATGTATTTGTTATTGCTTATGAACAAACAGGTTTTCTTTGTTTTCATCTTTCGAAAAGTTTTACAGTTTCCATATAAAACAAGTGCATTACAATAACGTATGCGATGATAAAATATTTTTCTATTTTCTATTTGTTGTTGAGGTTGTGGGTACACGTCACCCCGTCAGTCCGAAACACCGTCAGTCCGAACCATCGTCTATCGGAATTTTTAGGGTTAGGGATCCTAACCCTAACCCTAACGCTAACCCTAACCCTAAACCTAACCTAACCCTAAAAATTCGGATTGATGGTGTTTCGGACTGACGGGGAAACCCCGTGGTTGTTGTTTGTCATTATCATCGTCATCATTATCATTGTCATCATCATCATCATCATCATCAATATCATCATCATCAATATTATTATCATCATCTTCGTCCTCGTCGTCGTCGTCATCATCATCATCATCATCATCATCATCATCATCATCATCAACATCGTTATCGTCATCCTCATCCTCCTCCTCATCGTCATCAGCATCATCATCATTAATATCATTATCATCATCATCACTTATCCTCATCATCATCGTCATCGTCATCATCAACAACAACATCAACATCGTCATCATCATCAACATCGTCATCATCATCAACATCGTCATCATTATCATCATCATCATAAGAAAGAAAGAAAGAAAGAAAGAAAGAAAAAGAAAGAAAGAAAGAAAGAAAGAAAGAAAGAAAGAAAGAAAGAAAGAAAGAAAGAAAGAAAGAAAGAAAGAAAGAAAGAAAGAAAGAAAGAAAGAAAGAAAGAAAGAAAAATTTAAAGAAAAGGTAAATGAGTCTTTTTCAAAGGGAAAATCAAAGAAAAGTAACATAAAAATGCTTAAACAAGTTATATAAAGTCTTTTAAATTCTAAGAAATGGTGAAGACAAGAAAGAACAAGAAAATTAATCAAGAAAAAGATCTCAAGAAAAAAAGTTACAAATTAAACATGTATGTACTTGTTTATTAATCAACCAAGTTTTCCACTCATCAATGCCCGCCCTTAAATCATCCACGTATATGAATTTTTATAAACATGAACAAAAATAAAAATTGTAACGTTTAATCTAGCCCGACGAGTGATTGTGTGTTTTTCCCTTCTAGCTTCAGAAGATGTTTAAGTGTCCTTAAGTGGCATCCACTTGATATGAAACGCATTGCTATCTACTTAAGATACGCCAATTGATGACTTACTCTGTAATTGCGTGCTGCCATGCCATGAGGCATAACATGCAAAATGCATCGAACTATATGTGATATTGTATCCTAAATTGCATTTGTTTAAAGAACCACTGAACCAATACAAGGCATGTTTGTACTCGTTTGAATGCATTTATCGTGTAGATTTCAAATATTATGTTCAAAATTTGAATTTCTTAAATTTTTAATTTTTTTAAAAATATTTGTTGACCCTATTCTGCACACATGGTGTGAGTGTGTATAAGGTTATGCTGTTCATTTACCGTGACTAAGGGCTTTATTATGATGTAGATAGATAGATGGATGGATGTATTGCCGTGGGACAATTTAAGCCAATGGAATGCAGTAAGGAAAATGACATCGCTTTAAAACAATGATGAGCAAGGATGGGAAAGAACTATTAATTAATACAGATATTTTAATAGCACATTATTTTGATTGAGATATTCTGTCAAATTGAAATAATTATGACAGTGTATGACATTTGGCTTGACGAAAGTTTGATACATTTTGTATAATAATATGGCTATAAGTTGTAGAATTTTACCCAATTAGCAAATAAAGAGGAATTTTACATTGTGTAGGGGTTATTAGTCATTTGCTGTTGCTCTTGTTGTTATTGCGTTTTTGGGTTGTTGTTGGTTTTGTTTTTGTTTTGTTTTGTTTTTCGTTTTTTTTTTGCCTTTTTTTTATCTCTCTAGATATGTTATTAAAGTGGATTTTCTTAGAAGGTCTTCTGAAACAAAATGTAGGCCTATATGCATATTCAGTTGGAAGTTCTTGTCAAAACTTTTATTGTGAACTATTTGACAAAATTTTTTAATTTTTAAGAACATCTTTTGTCAACACTTGAATAACATTAAGTTATTAATACAATGTCTTCGGAAAAGATGTTTTGAAAATTATATTGATTTTGATATTGTTTTATACTATCTATATAATGCGATATTTAAACATTTTTTGGCAACCTTTGTTTGTCATTTTGAATTTTACGAAAACTTTTTTGTTTTGCTTGGAACTAAGAATACACAAGCCTTTCTGTTCGTCCATTTAAGAGTTCACTCATTAAAAACTACAATGTTTAATTACAAAAGAAATGCATTTCTTATCAAATAGTTCACTGCCAGATGCTGCTAAAATATGCAAGAAGAAAAATTGAAAATGTACCTTTTAATTTCAGAAAAAAATACATTTGCATGTTCACCTTTTTCACCAAAAACAAATTGAAATCAACCTAGCGCGCTTTCCATTCCTTTCTAAACCCAGTCACTTATGTAAACATTATAAAAGTCAATTTTACAATCAAAAAAATAAAAATCTCTGCACGTTATACTGCTGCACCTAAAATGACATTGAAGTCATTTTCGCAATAAAACGCAATATCACCGGGACCCTATATTAACAGCAACACGGATATCGACTATTACACGCATCAAGGAAATTATACAAAACCGTCTCGAAATGTAACCATTTTAAAATTAACGAACAAAAAATGATATTAAAAATGCCCAGACACGTGGATAGTTCAATTTCATTTTTGTCATTAAAAGGGTTTTATTGATTGTTACTGTATTGAAATAAAAGAAAAATCTTGGACGAGGTTTGAGTACATCGTCCTGGGCGAGTCACCATCGTCTGAGTTGATATCACACGTGTATTCGATGTCGTTATGGTTTTTTGCCGTGTTTGGGGCTGGCGGGTTCACACGCGGGGTTTTCTTATTATAACTTGGTGGTTAGGCCACTTTACGACGTATATTGAATTCCAAACTCTTGATGATATGTTAGATAGTGGAAACTTATTCTTTCGTGCAGTCACCGCTGTACCAATGGAGAATGGAGAATAGTTTTACTGGCTCCGTGGGGTCAAAACATGTCAAAGCCTCATTTTACTTTTTTGTTTCATCTTTGTTGACGACAACAAATGTTTGTTGTATTTTTACGACAACAAAGATAAAACAACAAAGATGAAACAAACATTGAAGTGCACTATTTTACATTAAAGGCTCTGATAGAGACGCCTTTTAACGTAAAAAGTCAAAATTATTTGATATCATCAGGACATTCCTCGTATTCAGAATGCAATTTGACATGTCTGATGTGCTCTCATGTCCCACAAACAAAAATACTGTGCAAACATTTCTATCCGATTCCTTAAAAGAGAACGCAGATAAAAAGAGAGGGGCGAGTGAGAGAGAAAGAGTAATGAACGTGGTCAGAGATAGACACCGATTTACGGAATGGCAGAAGAGTAAGGGGAGGGAAGAGCAACATCGAGGAAATAGCAATAAGAACTTTCTAATTAATGATATGAAGCTCTTTGAATTAAATAAATAAATAAATAAATAAATAAATAAATAAATAAATAAATAAATAAATAAATAAATAAATAAATAAACAAATAAATAAATAAATAAATAAATAAATAAATAAATAAATAAATAAATAAATAAATAAATAAATAAATAAATAAATAAAAATAAATGTAGGAAAAAATTGAAATATTTATTATCACATGATATTGCTATTATTTTCAAAATAACCGACCAAAACATTTGGTTATTAATAATGAGCTATCTACTGAAGATAGCACCCTTTTTATGTTGTTTTTTTCTGAATCATAGAGGTTTTTTGTCCACTTACACTCTTCATGACTACTGGATGGTCATGAGAATGTCTTAGACTTTGTTTGTGGTCATGTCTACGTCGAGATTGCACGTGTATCCCATAGACACGTGGTGTCATTGTGGTTTAATTACGGTAATGACGTTCGTGTCTTTTACTTTGCGGTGACCCTTAATTACACTTTGCTTCAAAATCAACTTACGATGATGACCGTTTCTCAAATTTGACCCAGCAATTTAATACACTTTTATTTCATTACGCGTCCACATCGGTAAATAACTGAAGATGAAACTTTGCTATTTACTCAAGATAGCATAATATAGTCAGACACTCTGCTATCTACTGAAGATAGCACAATATAGTCAGAAACTTTGTTATTTACTGAAGATAGCATAATAGTCAGAAACTTTGCTATCTACTGAAGATAGCATAATAGTCGGAAACTTTGTTATCTACTGAAGATAGCATAAATATAGTCAGAAACTTTGCTATCTACTGAAGATAGCATAATATAGTCAGAAACTTCGCTATCTACTGAAGATAGCATAATAGTCAGAAACTTTGCTATCTACTGAAGATAGCATAATAGTCAGAAACTTTGCTATCTACTGAAGATAGCATAATATAGTCGTGATATATCCTGACTGAAATAACACCCTGCTGTCTACTGAAGAAAGCATAATATTATATGGACTCATATCTTTTGAACATATCCTAACGAAGAGTTCACACTGCTATCTACTGAAGATAGCACATTCGTATATCTATATAAAGGTGGCAGGAAGGGTCACATGAAGTGGGAAACTTTTCTATTTACTGAAGATAGCATAATAGTCAGAAACTTTGCTACCTACTGAAGATAGCATAATATAGTCAGAAACTTTGCTATCTACTGAAGATAGCATAATATAGTCAGAAACTTTGCTATCTACTGAAGATAGCATAATATAGTCAGAAACTTTGCTATCTACTGAAGATAGCATAATAGTCAGAAACTTTACTATCTACTGAAGATACCATAATATAGTCAGAAACTTCGCTATCTACTGAAGATAGCATAATAGTCAGAAACTTTGCTACCTACTGAAGATAGCATAATATAGTCAGAAACTTTGCTATCTACTGAAGATAGCATAATATAGTCAGAAACTTTGCTATCTACTGAAGATAGCATAATATAGTCAGAAACTTTGCTATCTACTGAAGATAGCATAATAGTCAGAAACTTTACTATCTACTGAAGATACCATAATATAGTCAGAAACTTCGCTATCTACTGAAGATAGCATAATAGTCAGAAACTTTACTATCTACTAAAGATAGCATAATATAGTCAGAAACTTCGCTATCTACTGAAGATAGCATAATATTCAGAAACTTTGCTATCTACTGAAGATAGCATAATATAGTCAGAAACTTTCCTATTTACTGAAAATAGCATAATATAGTCAGAAACTTCGCTATCTACTGAAGATATCATAATAGTCAGAAACTTTGCTATCTACTGAAGATATCATAATATAGTTAGAAACTGTGCTATCTACTGAAGATAGCATAATATACTATAGTCAGATACTTCACTATCTACTGAAGATAGCATAATATAGTCAGAAACTTCGCTATCTACTGAAGATAGCATAATATAGTCAGAAACTTTGCTATCTACTGAAGATAGCATAATATAGTCAGAAACTTTGCTATCTACTGAAGATTGCATAATATAGTCAGAAACTTTGCTATCTACTGAAGATAGCATAATATTCAGAAACTTTGCTATCTACTGAAGATAGCATAATATAGTCAGAAACTTTGCTATCTACTGAAGATTGCATAATATAGTCAGAAACTTTGCTATCTACTGAAGATAGCATAATATAGTAAGAAAATTTGCTATCTACTGAAGATAGCATAATATAGATCAGAAACTTTGCTATCTAATGAAGATAGCATAATATAATCAGAAACTTTGCTATCTACTGAAGATAGCATAATATAGTCAGAAACTTTGCTATCTACTGAAGATAGCATAATATATTCAGAAACTTTGCTATCTACTGAAGATAGCATAATATAGTCAGAAACTTTGCTATCTACTGAAGATTGCATAATATAGTCAGAAACTTTGCTATTTAATGAAGATAGCATAATATAATCAGAAACTTTGCTATCTACTGAAGATAGCATAATATATCAGAAACTTTGCTATCTACTGAAGATAGCATAATATAGTCAGAAACTTTGCTATCTACTGAAGATAGCATAATATAGTCAGAAACTTTGCTATCTACTGAAGATAGCATAATATAGTCAGAAACTTTGCTATCTACTGAAGATAGCATACTATAGTCAGAAACTTTGCTATCTACTGAAGATTGCATAATATAGTCAGAAACTTTGCTATCTACTGAAGATAGCATAATATAGTCAGAAACTTTGCTATCTACTGAAGATAGCATAATATTCAGAAACTTTGCTATCTACTGAAGATAGCATAATATAGTCAGAAACTTTGCTATCTACTGAAGATTGCATAATATAGTCAGAAACTTTGCTATCTACTGAAGATAGCATAATATAGTCAGAAACTTTGTCTTTGTAACAGAAATATGCAGTTTTTGTTGATTTTCTATGGTCGACGAAACAATTGGTATGGAAATCAAATGTTGCGTTTTTCTCAAAAACTGCTCATTTTAGAAGGAATCTGCTATGCTAATTGAATCATTGTTGCGTCATTTCCTTTCTAAAAAATGTACACTTTTATGTACTTATCATCATTATAATCATACTTTTAAAGATACGATACAAAACATGTCTAAAATATCCCACTTTATAAAGTGACCCTTCCTGACACATTAAAAATACAATATCATGAATATACTACAATATTCTACTAAAGATGAAACATTGCTATCTACTGAATATATCACAATATTTTAATAGTTTTAAAAAACTTATAATACACTGCTCTCAGCTGAACATAGCACATTTTTCCTGTAAAATTATCATATACATTTTCGATAGCACAGGAGTGTCGTATATTGACGAAAGCAATACTGCTGTCTACTGAAGATAGCACATTGCTCTTATATACTGCTCTCTGCTGAATATAGAACAATATAAACATCCTATAAAAAGTATCATATACATTTTATATAGCACAGGAGTGTCGTATTGACGAAAGTAATACTGCTGTCTACTGAAGATAGCATTATATTGCCTATAATAAAGCACAGATATCTATCGCAGATAAAACAATGACATCATGCTACTAAAGAATGACGCTGCTTTCGTTAGAGCTATTGCACTTACCCACTTCTGGCACTGAGCAGTCGATGTATCTAGAAAAGATGGCACATTTGCTATCTTACTGTACATGATACACAGCTGTAGTATTAGATGACGATTATACGTTGCTAACTACGGAAGATATTGCATGCAAATAAATAAATAAATAATATATAAAAGTGTAAAATTTTTGAAAGGAAGGAAATGAGCTCATATCAATTTAAACCATCAATTTTGGGTCAAAATGTACAATGTTTGAAAAAGACACTGTTTACCACAAAACACATGGGACGTTGCTATCTACTAAAGATAGCACTGACATTAGAAACTTCATGATCTTTGGGGATTACTGCGTTTTATACATCATTATTACATCATTACAGTTTTATAATGCCATGTTATCTATACTCAAACCACATACACATACGGATAGTCATTCTCTTTTGAAGACAATACACTGATATCTATAATATAATAATAATGCTGTTTATTTAAGACAAGGCGTTGTTCTACTGTATAATATCACACTGCTATCTACTGAAGATAACTCAATCGTTTTACTTAAAGATAGCAAAAATGTAAAACAACATCCAGTTGGGTAAAAATAAATAAATACACACAAAGTTAAAAACCCGACGTTTCGAAAAGACAAAACTTTTCTTTATCAAGGGAGAGAGACCAGTTCTATAAAGACCAACTCTTAGTTGTTCCTTTTAGCTTTTTTTTTTTACAAATAATAACACATTTCTATCAATTTCAATTGAGTTTACACGCGATTTTCAAGTAATATCCACGTGTACAATCATTAATTTCAACAGCTCGTGTATATAATTTTAGTAACTTAAACTTTTCCAACCAGGGTCTGGGGTAATGCGTATGAGCTGCACATAGGCGAAATGTCAACTGGCACCACGCCTTTGGTACTTCCTGCCAACCAGCTCTGGCGTCATCGGGAAGGGGCGTTCGTCACCTTTTACCCTCCCTCTGGGTATCCAACTGGTTACCTTATTGATTTAGTCAATAAAATAGGCCTACTTGACTCCTCGACACGAAAATATGAACAATACTCCGCCACTTATAACGCAAAATTAACATTCCCTGGTCTTTCTTATGCATTGCACAACTCCAATCGTCGCTTAACCATTAAAAACCAGTTAAATTCACGATTTATTTCTCAGAAAATGATCATGGGAGATGATGCATTACAACTGCTATTTACACATCATGTGCATTACAATGTGTACCCACAAGTTTCCACAATTCACCAACACCCTTAATCTGATCTACACGGCGAACAGCACGTTAGTTTGCCTCGTTAATGACCTATTGCAACCCGTACATATGACTATCAGACGTGCGCTAAAGAATGGTCCAAAGGATTAAAGCGTACAAACAAAAGAGCTCTTTTTACTCATTTCTTATATTTTTCACCGAAATGTTCCCTTAAGTTATTTACCTGGGGACTCGGTTTAGTAAATGACACGGAAGTAATTAGCAGATCTTTCTATCATACGTTTGTTGTTAGTTTTGTCCGCCCGACCTTATATTATTTTACGTCCAAAGTTTTTGATGATTAGCGGTTTTTTGTTGTTGAAAAGCTACCCCACTGGCAATGTTTTCTTGTTTTAAGGTGTTGCTGTTGCTTTTAACCTTTTCTGTGAGTACAGTCTCCATATACCGAATTTACAAAATAAAATATAAATTCTACATTATTGTGATCATATTTGGATTGTACATACAAAAAAGCATTCAAATGGGTACAAACATGCCTAGTTCAGTGGCTTTAAATTGGCAACTGTTTTGAGATTAGTCCACTGCCGCGCCGCCTAAAAATATTCAGGATGCCAAATGGGTGGAGAGTTTGGTGACAATTTGTGGGTAAGGCTGGTGGTTCATTGACTTGTTAAATATTTCAAGTTCACATGATTGTTACTGAAGAATCTGTTTGAGAAAAAGAGATTAAAATTTATTTCTTTATGCTATTTTCAAAGCACAGTTATTGCTTTATTGTTACTGAATATAATAAAAGTTCAATATTAATCATTGTAGTAATGAAATGGGGTGGCAGAATCATGAGAAAACAGTGATTTTTGTGATTTGTATCCAGTTGTATTAAAGGAAAAGGGGATAATCAGAATTTCATAATAAAAAAATAGCAACAGTGTTCTTTTTTATATTAATGATAAAAAAAAAAAAAGAATAGCGCAAAAGTACGGGTATAATCAAATAAGATTTGCGCATTGCTATCTACTGAAGACAGCAGCACGGATAATTTAAGTATCAGCGCAAATTAAGCAGAAGAGGTTATAAAGTTGCTAATATTTAGTCAATCCTATTTCAGCACTTTTAACTAGATTTTATGTTTATATCACTATCACGCATGCATTTCTTTATTCCAGATAGGTTTAAATATCAGACAATTCCTTAAATTGGCACCTTCATACCATTGAGGGGGTAAACATCGATATCACGTATTATAAACCAACGTAAGCAAAGTCAAGAAGGGTATCACGTGATTATAAAATAAAAGTAACGAGCGGAGGTCAAGAAGGGCGTGATATCGACATTCACCCCATCAACGGCAGGACGGTGCCAATTATAGGAATGGTCTAAACACATGATGATGGTGATACCCGATGACCTGATTTACTTTAGTTCATGGACATTCAATAGCCTATGTGCATGGAAGTTAAGCATTTTGAAATTGTATAGCATGTACAGTTTCTATCATATTTCGCATTGCTATCTACTGAAGACAACAAAAATCCTATAATACCTAATATATACGAACACTGATGAAGCAGAAACTTCATGTCGCTTATTCTCTTCGTTGCAGCCTTCATTTTACTTGAATCTATATTTTTATATATATACTAACGCGTGTATTTTTGTGTTCCTTTGGCTATTATCATATGCATAATAACATCCGGCATCCGAGGACCTGATCTATTTTCGTTCATATACATTTACTACCATGATGTGCATGAAAGTCACAAATATTCTATAGCTTCTTTATCACATTGCGAGTTGCTATCTACTGAAGACAGCACTCAGTTATAAAACACATTTATGAAAGTGGCAGAAGATTCACGTCGCTATGTGGTCTATTCCGTAATGCAATTGGCAATAAATGTCCGTCATTTTAGTTTGTTCAACCAGATTTTATCACTAACGCATGTATTTCCTTTTCCTTAGGTCTCTTGTATACATGACGGTGATACACCCGAGGACCAGATATACTTTCGTTCGTGTACATTCACCTTCAGTGCCGCCCATGTGTAGAATTAACTTAACTTAGGTAAGTTCAAAGCTGCCATACTCTTAAACATAAGAAAAATTATGCCGCCACCCAATATGGGCCATAACCATAATCCTAACTCTATACCACAATCTTTTAATCATATCCTTAAACCCTAACCCTAATCATAATCTGTTGGGATGGTGTCAGTGATATTAATTAACTTTAGCTGAATAAAGAATGTATATACCGGTAAAATAGGCTCTTATTCTTTTCAGAAAAAATACTGTCACTTTAGAGCATCCTAAACATGCTGAAGTGTATTTAAGTTATGCGATTTCTTCCGTCAAGAAACTATAATAGCGCCACCTTATGTCTGGCCGAGGTAAACTTTTAGTTTTCCAAACCAAAAAGTTCTCTAAGTTGTAATTTGGTGACCCATTACATGGCGCTTGCATGTCGCCACACAGATCCCTTATTACACAGACCACACCGTCACCCAATGATGCATGCTGGAGTTATGTGCATTATGTATTATCGATTGCATTTACGTCAAGTAAATTAATGCATTTTCCGTGTGAAACCATAAGAGGATTTCAATTCAAATCGATCGAAGATGAAAGAAGGGAAAAAATAAAATAATCCTCACGAAGTGTTACCCTAGATGGATAAGTGGACAAAGTTAGGTCTCAAAAGGGTGATAAAATTATCGGTCTGAGTGTGTAATGGGATAAGATGGGACAAAATACATTACTGAGGAATCAATTAATTCAATTCAAGTCAACTTTATTTCTATAATCAAAAAACAGACAAAATACTTTTGCAGGGAATGATCAAAAACCCAATAAGGCCAGCATTGACTATCTCCTTTTTAAGACTGAAAAATAAAATGGAAAAAGCAAAACAAAACATAAGACTATCACACAAGACACAAATAACCATCGAGCTATAATATGTAGTACTAACGCTCCAAGAATTAATTCCTGGCTCTAACACCAAGAAATTATAATTTTGGTGAAACTACCGAAATTTAATAGTTTTAAAAGTTTCATAACACAGACAAAAGAATCTGTTTCGCATGCGTATGTAGGTGTAATGTGAGAATAACCTGGTACAGGCCTACATAACTGAGAGACAATACTTTCGAAATTAATTGACATGGTGTTTTGAAGTGATTTGGACAGTCTGAGACTACATCAGAAGTGCAAGCCGCAATCTTTTTGAAGATAATGTAATAACGCAGCATCACCGAGTTAAAGTGTTCATTAATGTCAAACTTACAGTGTAATCTATCTAAAGCATATAATTAGAAAACTGGTTCTACATGCTGGATACACTGTAAAAACAGTGTTTAGCGATTAAACACTTTTCTAAACACAATTTTGGCACCACTTTGTAAACATGTTTAAAAGCTAAACATCATGTGTCAAATTTCTCAACATTGGTCAGTGATGGTGTTTAATTTCTAAATATCTGACATCCATATTCTAAACATAACGTTTCTAAACACATTCTTGCCACCACTTTCTAAACACTGTTTTTACAGTGTAAGTAGGGTTCTGGGTTCTACAATGTTCTAGGAGACCAAAATAGTTCTTGTTGGCCGTTACAGAACCTAAAATAGTTCTTTTGGGTATTTGCATATATCTTTTTAGTTCTTTGTAGTACTATTTAAGGTTCTACATAACATACAAAATAGCTTAAGAACCTTTGTAGGTTCTACTAATGAGTACTACGAACTGTTTTTAAGAGTGAATAGAAAAGATGGATCTTGTTTAGAGCAACTTCAGGAGGATGTTGTTCTTACTGATAATAAATTGTAAAGTAAAAACTTCAAAATTCCATGCACAAAAGTTGTCATAGGCCTATGTTGTGGGTACTAAACTGTTTGGGACACCATATATAGGTCAGTCAGATATGTCTGTCTCTCGTTACTACTTATTGTGTAGTAAGCCTAAACTCATTTTAAAATGTTAGTCAATAACTAAAAAAAATTAAGTGCATGCAAAATATTAGGGTGAAATGGGTCCACATAACCGCATCAAAGTCCTAATATATTGCAGTTAAGCAAATTAACAAAATTAAGTGGGGTCCCACTCTGTAAAAGCAAACTTGAAAATTAATCAGAAGAGGCAAACATTAACAGGTGTTATTCTATCATTCGTTTGTTTTGGTCAACTTAAATTGACCCCAAATTGACCTACATTGCAACATCACAATGAAAACTGACCAAAGCCATCGATGCCCTTCTGAAGTGCTGATACCAGTAATCAGAGAAGATGATACAACCCTTCTCTGCAGTAACGCAATCAGCGTAACGACCCAGAATACCTCTTAATTTAACATGCTCAATCTACAGCGTGTTTATTTTTCTGTTTACATACGGGCCCGTGTACTTTTGTTTATGTTTTTCTTCTCGTCCAATCAAAGTATACAAAGAAAACCCTGGGATATCCCTCTTGATAAAATACTAGCACACACTATTACTCATGTGTATAAGAAGTGTGAATTGATCAGACTTATTAAGCAGCAATATAGAGGTATTACACAATACAAAACTATTCTTATCAATTGTATTCTTACAATTCTGGTGTTGTCCGACAACAAACTAGTAAAGAATAGGTTTAACAATAGAACCAATGCTTCAGACAAAAAACCTAGCGAAGTGTACTTCATTCATGCTATATCATTGAATTGCGTGGAATTTACCAGTGCGTTTTGCATTGTTATACGCTGTTTGGAACTGAGAAGCGTTTCTTTCATTGCTCATATTTGTTTTCTTCAATACTATATTCATAGTTTTTCTTTACATGTATTGTCAGCGTTATGAATGCCTTAATAATAGCGTTGTCCTTAAATGAACTTTTCAGTCTATAAAACTAGAATAGTATTAAGTGAGTTAATAAAGAAAGTGTATATAACTGTGTCCATCTATTATTAGGTCTTTTATGTGTTGATTATTTACATGATGAGTTGGTATGTCAAACGTTCGATTATCAGTTTATTATCACTTCCTGATTTTCAGCCTTGGATTTTGAGTGATTGGTCTGGGTAATTCCCTACTGGTCACAATAAAACATGACATATTATTCTAACCCTTCTTATAGTTTACATCCTTAGGTCAAATTGGCGGCCATTTTGTATTTTCAAAATGGCCGCCATTATTATATTTAAAGAAATGGCAACCGTTGATTTTCATCACAAGTGATCTCTGAACTTTACAAAAAGAATATTTACTATTTTTAGCCTGGCTTGAGCATTTTGTTTGAGCTTGGTCCCATCAGGACCCAAACGTGTCTCCACACGGAGCGACCGTTTAAACAAACAAATAAGCAGGCACCCAGGCTTTCCAATTGTACCTCATGGTTACCCAGTTTGGGCAGTGATGTGTCCAATATTTTAAACTATAGCCAGGACCAGGAGCCATCTTTGGGACTAGAAGCTCGCTTTAACTCCTGGTGATCCAGGCATATACTTAAATAACATACGGCCTGACTAAATATGCATTTTACTATACCGTACTTAAAATCGGAGCCCCTCTATACTTTTACATATTCGTCAAAAATATTACTGTTTTTAATGCCCTATGATATGGTGGACCATGTAAAGAGGAGGCTTGTACAACGAAAACTACATGCAATTTGCATGACACAACTTGCAGTTTCTAATGTTTTATTGCAACTCATGCATGTAAACCAGATTGCAGGTGCAACCAGCATCATTCATACTTTCACTTAAGGGTTAAGCAATATACACTTAATAGATAAACTCTTGAACACGCCCTTAACGATAACCACTCATCAAAACATATACGATGCACACATCATCTTTTAGGCAAAAAATTGTTTGTTTTGGGTAAATGATTGATCTAATAAGCCCAAGGTTTTTATAAACTTAGCTCAAAATGAAATAACGTGTCCCCCATTGAACCCCGGGGTCCTGAACCCCAGGGTCCTGAACCCTAGTCCCCGAGTTGTCACTCAGATTGTTACTATAAATGGGCTTACTCAAGTTGGTAGCATCAACTCATGTGAAATCTTTGGCTTGTTATTAAGTTGTTACTGTTATAAGAAAAACAAGGTGCGACTTAGGCTTTTGTTTTTCGGGGTATTTTGCCGTGTCAGTATCTGCAGGGCAAGCTTACACTTTGGGTCCACAGGTTCGCTGGCACCGTGGTGTCCTTTGATGTTAGTGGGTACTTTGTGGGTACTTTGGGTAGATGTTTTAGTGGTCAGGTAAATGAGGGCCATGACTGAGTGTTTCGTCCCTTGGCCCGCCGATCTGCGATCTGGGTGCATGTAAGATCGCAATGGATATGTGTTGAAAAACCTTATACCTTCACGAAATGTATATTTAATGTTATTGCTGGACTTGAATCCAATTAGTAAGGCGGTAGATAGACGAAAAGACTCAATGATATAGTGACATGTCATGTAGGCCAACATGTAGAAATTATGAAGAAATGAAATGATATGCAATGTGTACTGCGGGTTGTTCATTGTTATACCACGAAGTGCCAACCGGTGTGATTAATTACATACAAAATTTAATATTGTGATTTTGGTACACTTTTAAAGTTATCATAATGAGCTTAAGGGGGTACTACACCCCGGTGGTAAATTTGTGACTATTTTTGCATTTTTCTCAAAAAATAATAACACACTGGTAACAAAAGTTATGTATATTATTGGGGCAAGCAAAGCAATTACTACACTGAAATGTCAGTGACTCAAGACAAGCGGTTCAGTATATATGATAGGAAATGAGGTACATCCTAGCGGTACCTCATTTCTTATCATAAATAACGAACCGCTTGTCTTGGGTCACTGAAATTCCAGTGTAGTAATTGGATTCCTTGCCCGATTCCTTGCCCCTATAATACGTAACTTTTGTTACCACTGTGTTATTAGTTTTTGAGAAAAATGCAAAAATAGACACACATTTAACGAGGGGTGTAGTACCCCCTTAAGCACTCCCAGAAGTGGGGAAATATCTAAGCATTGACATGCTCTACTTAATCTATTTTATTTTAAGTAAGCCTATTTTTTTTCAATGTTGACACAAATACCCACGTGACTCGTGTTTAACAAGTTTTATTTTAAAGATGCATGGTTATGCTTGTTTTTCATTACATTTGTATAACAGTACAAAGGTGCTACAAATATCACACGGTTGATCACGGGTGTCCCTGGACTTTTCACCAAGAAACTATTTCCTCATTATTTTTTCTTTCCCTATTATTTATTTGTCACCCTAGCTATATAGCTAGCAGCACACATACATGGCAAACCATGATCCTTAAATGATATGCACACACCCGTAACTAAAACACTACACTTAAATTTGTCAGCAAACTTAGAAATGCCAAAATTTTGTGTACAGAACACCACAAAACTTTTGTCACTTTCTCCCCTCTCATAGAGTGCAGTGTTGACCTACCCTGGTATATAGTGTTTGCACTGTTAAGTTGTTTGATCGTACTGGAACAAGCCGTGATGAGGATTTTGCTTTTAGTATTTAAGCCCTTCAAGCTTGATTAAAATCTCTGGGTCAACCATGGTCTGGTCAGAAAACGTCAGAACAAATTTTGAGCCAATTATTAAAACAGAATAAAAGGACAAATGCGGTGCACCGAACCCTTAACTATAATTGCATTTAGGCCCTACCGAATTTGGGTTCATATCTAAATGAAAACAAAACACTTTCATCACTTAATGTCATTAGCAGTATAGCGTATAGCCAACGGGGGCAGTGGGCAGAGCCCCCCCCCCCCGAAAAAAAAAAAAAGAAAAGAAAAGTGCCCTTCTGGCAAAAAATGAAAGAGAAAATCGGGAAGGCAAATGGAAAGATAAGGGGGAAAGGAGCTCGTTTCCCACCAAAATTCACCACGATTGGCCGAACTTTGTACCAATTTTTTGCGCGCTACCCGCGCACATTACCCCGATATAGACCCATTTTTTAAAGCTTAACATGTACAATCTTTATATATATTAAATAAAAAGAAACCGGTATGCATATTATATATCGGGATTACATAGGCCTATCCCACCGATAGTACCGGGTCAAAAACGTTATGCATCCGGGATGTCTTTGGCCCGAAATTTTACCCCCCCTCCCCCGACCAATAAAACTAGCATGGTAGAACTAAAGTCATGATTAATTTATAAGTTTCCCGTGACTTTTTTTTTTGGAGCATTTAGATTTAGGACTTAAGGGTTCAGTTTCGTTCTTGTTGTCGATTTTAATGTTATTTTTGATGTTTTTTGTAATTGTTGTTGTTGTTGTTGTTTTGTTTTTTGTCTTTTTAGCCTTCAACCTTTTCTGAATTGAACTGTAAGTTGTTCGCGTGGATTGTTAACGTTAAACACGTGCAGAAAAGACTTGTAAATCAAAATACTTACTACCGAGTTTTAAAAAACGCATTATTCGGTAAAATCACAGCGGTTGTACTTTACATGCAACTTTAAACTCCGAGGGTATAATTATTATGGGTCGTCATGCACACAGGATTTTGCACGGCGCCAAATTATGGGCCTCCGCATAATGTGGTGCCAGGGCTATTTCATATATTTTTTTCATGTCATGTTCCAAACCAGATCGCCATACAATCACTCCCAACCTGTAGAGCTCTATATGAGAAAGTCAATATTATAAGAAAAACAAAATATCGATATGGATTTTTAAGCCACAGGTATAGATTTTCATCCATCGAATGAGCATGATGAGCTGCAACACAAAAGAATAATTTTATACTTTTGGATAGTGTAATCGATAATGGAGCAAAAATCCGATACACGTGAAAAATGTTGTGACGAGGCAATCGGCGTTTGATTTTAGTGGTGGCTTCGAGGGGCTTCAATTTTGGGACCCACGCAAATAGATCAATATATGCGGAGCCAGAGAACTGCCTATTACGTAACATAAGTGAGCTTAACTTTTATTTTTTTATTTGATTATGAGTAAGAGAATGCAATACGATTATAAACGATTTACTTAGCGTGCTCGAAGTGAAATTTAGAAAAAGTTTAAAATGCACTTTTAAGATGAGAGATAATTCGCAAGGAAGCCTCAAGGGTTTATGATTTGGAATTAACATAGTTCGGTTGTTACTAAGATTTTTGGTGCGTTTTTGTTTGAACTGTTAACAAGAGCATGTTACATTTAGCCGTCATTCGCTGAAATATAGAAAGTGTTAAACACCATTCATTCTCTTGAAATAATAATTAATATTATCACACAATAATCAAATTCATTTCAAGGAAATTACACGGATTTGTTGATTTCAAAAGATAAATGTAAAATTAATATTCTTAATCAGTCGATTAGGCTAATCTCTATCTTCATAATGAAAAACGCCCTCATTTGTTTAACTTGCATCTCGAGATCTTGCGATAAAATTAGCGACAGTGCACCTACATATTTTCACCTTTTCAGGATAACATGTTTCATTGAAAAAAAGCTTAAAGGTCGCTAAAATACAAAAGGCTCACAAATAATGAAAATGACCTCTGGTTCTAATGCTATGTCAACGACCCTTTAAAGAAAAATAGTGAAAAATGGTGTGAATAGAGTTCTTTTAAATTTCGTCATCGGAGCGAAAAACTACCTTGCCCAAGCCCGGAGGTGTGGGGCAATTTGGTGCTGGAATGACCAAGAACTTAAGATATGCCGACATGAACTTTTAATTCCCTATTTTTACTTATTTTCTTTTAAAAAAAGGTGAGATTTTAAACTTTGATAATATATCTAGTAGTATGTGTAGCCATGATCATGTCTATAGCTATGTCAAACCGGTGTATTTTGCAGCACACATGACTATAGGCCTATTGCTATATTTTACCTGCAGCAAAACTCAATGTTTTTTTACTTTATTTTATTTGAATTAGAAATTTGGACTAAATTTGTTTTAAAAAAATTAATGTCATACCAAAATGATCTCATACACCCAAAATTAAGTACAAATATGCAGGTGTTGGTGTATGTGTGGGGGTGGGTGGGTGGTGGGGTGGGGTGTCTGTCTGTCTCTCTTCTTTTCGTCAATTTTTCTTTTGAAACCCCCAAAAATAAAATAAGAATAAAAACAAACGAAGAAAGAATGTTGTAAGTATATTATTATTTTTTCCTCGCCTTATAATTTGCAAGACATAAATAAACCCATATAAAATAGGCGCATTGCCTAGAAAACACAGGTAAATCTGGACCAATGGGGTACCAATAGCCAATTCAACTATTCTTACCGTAACTTTAATACGAAAACGAAAGCTCAAATTCGACTCTAACTAGTTTAATTCGTTTTCTGAGAGTTTCCCCCACATTTTGATGTATAATGATCTATAGCTTTTCATCATGTGTAACCTTTAAGTTGAATCAGTATAAAGATATGCGCATTGGGGAAACGCCAAAACTGATGTTAGAAAACATTGTCAGAAAAAGTGATCAGAAAAGGTGGTCAGAAAAGGTAGTCAGAAAAGGTAGTCAGGTTATGGAAACATCATGCGCATTAAACATTTCAGACTAAAAATTAAGTGAGAATATTTCGAGTAGATAAGTAGACTTGAACATCAACCTCCTTAGTTTTATGATCTAGACATAACGGGTTTAAGCCAATTGAATGTGTGAATGACTTGTCTCTAATCCATTAAGGTAGGCATTAACACACTTTTAATCTCGTCATATAATACGATTAAGTTGAGGATTAACCGTCAATTAGGTTATAGGTAAATCAATTATATTGCAAATATCTATAGTGATGGAATTAGCACCTCATTGGATTATGCATATTAATGTGTGTTATCACAACAAACATGGCGTTTACTTCGCTGCCATGGTTACAACGTCTTCATCTTCTTTGACAAAGCTGTTGAATTCGTCAGGTTCAAATAAAAGCTGTTGAATTCGTCAGGTTCAAATATTCACAATTCAGTAACATTTTGATATGTAGGTTTATACTTACGCGATCATATTGAAGAGTTAGAAATCGTATTATGAAGAAATAGTCAATCCTATAAATTTATACATGAAACACCAAATTTTTTTACACATTTTTGTATTTCAATTAAGAATATAATAGAATCAGACATAATGATCATAACGTTTTGATAAAAATCAAATAAATGAAAGTTAGGCTATATGTCTACAACACTGTGTATACTTTCAGTCATCTGGGATTTGATCAATTAGTAGATAATTAAATCTGGTCAACCAGAAAAACACACTAGCATATACAACACCGTGTAATTCCTTTCTTATGCTTATGTCACATGGTTGGGATCGGGTCATCAAGCAACTTCCTCATCGATTGACCTCGGATGACCCTAAATCATCCACCCAGCTGAAGGCCAAAGGTTTTGGCCGAAACGTCGGTGATTCCATCTGACCAAAAAGTGAGTTTTTCTGGTTGACCAGATTTAATTATCTACTAATTTATATGTCTACAAGTTAATGAAACATGTATTTAATGAAACAATGATTGGTGAAGCTCGGAGCGATAAATTAAAAAATACTATGTTTATAAATGAAACACCACATCTTACTCGGCAGTCTTCTGTTGAAAGTCGTAGGCCTATTTATACAGGCCTAGTAAGGCAACTTTTTAACTTTTTATAAAAGGTAAAATAAGTTTGAGTTGGCATAGGGCATAGTAACAAATTGTCTCATCAGATGTATGAAAAATCTGCATTTTGAATGATTCCACGGTGCGACGTTTTTTATATTTCAATACGTAATTTAGTTATTTGGTTGTTGATTGCCTATTATTATTATTAATAAACTTTGAATAGCCATACTCAAAAGTGCAATGTAAACCCACATGTACTTTTTATTGTAACCATTCATACGGTCTTTACAAACACCATTTTACTATAAAAATTATGCCACTTTCTCCATATAAAACAGAAAATAGGAATTCCCTAATTTCCAAACAGAACCATTCACTTTGAATTCCACCCCAATCAATGGTATTTCAACAGACCGTGTTTCATATAAATATCGCGTATTGTTATTGTACTGATTTTTAAACACTTTGCATTCTTTTCAACACAATTTTCCATTGACGGGATCCATGATTAAACCTACTTCACTCTTTTTGTTCTCAATATAAAGGCATTTTAAACCAATACAATAATACTACTAGTATACGAAAGCGATGTAATTCATGCACTATGCCCGCAGTCTAGACCCGACTATATAGATCTATATACATGCAAGGCTAGCATATACAACACCGTGTAATTCCTTTCTTAAAAAAAAACTATATACAATGACACTATCTCAATGCCCATTCATAACTCGGTTTTGTTCGCTTTTGTATAAGTATTTACTCCCACAATGGTACTTCGATACACACCAAAGATATTCCACAATATGAACTCACAACTAATGATACTTAATCACATTTGTACTTTGTATACAAATAATGTAAATAAACAGAGCGAATGATTTTGATCATTGGGTCCTGATTCATTGATATTGTTATTATTTATGCATCGTACTTTAAGTTTAATACGCTACCTGCCTAATGTCAATGGCTATACACCAATCAGAGGATCTGATAAGAAAGACCAAAAGCACTTTGAAGTTTGAATCTAATTGTAATTACCAAGAATTAATTCCAACCTTTGTCTTGTGTTATTGTTTACTAATAGTAAGTGTATGCCTTCTGTGATCATACATTGTACATGGGGTCATTTATATCACACCTGAAATTAATGAAAATGCCTAAATAACATTATTACAAACCTAATGCGCATAGCTCAGTATTATTTATTACATACAGTAGTCATCAATTAAAAAAAAATATGTGGATTAAGTTATAATGTTTATTGAGTGAATATTTTGCAAGTCTTCTCGTACACACAACATAACATAACATAACACATAACATAACATAACATAACATAACATAACATAACATAACATATAACATAACATAACATAACATAACATAACATAACATAACATAACATAACATATAACATAACATAACATAACATAACATAACATAACATAACATAACATAACATAACATAACACATAACATAACATAACATAAGGCACTTAAAACTTGATTCTGAGTTTAGCGTCCTCCGCCCACGTTATGAATTTTGTGCCTCGTTTGAGATGTAAAATCTGAAAATAATTCATTATTTTGCAAATTACTACTAAACCAGAAAGAAAATTTGTTCTGCAAAATTTTTAAACCCCTTTTTTTTGTATTTGAACCCTTCAAAAACTATAGAAAGCCTTGAGAACTATCAGATGAATCCATCTAAATATTTTAGCATTAAAATATACAGGTTTTTGACCCTTGCTCTATCCAATTATTTCAAATATACCTTTGGGGTACCAGGGTAGACTAAAAGAGAAATCAACCTAGCCATTTGAAATGTTTCTACCAGATTGTTGATGTTGTAAATAATTTAACTAGGAAAGACCTAGTTTTGACAAATTGGTGCCAAAAATTTATTTCATAATGTTCTGCATGATTGTTATTTTTGTATTTAATGAGTCAACCCCCCCCATTTCCCCCCATCCTCAAATGTATACGGAGAGGTTAGTACAAATTGGAGTGAAGAAGACTGACATGGTATACTTCGAAATACATTTAGTTTGTTTTAAAACTTGAAAAACAAAAAGCAAGATAATTATACTTTTATAAATGTTTATGTGTGTTTGTGACATTATATTGCGACTGGCGATACCCAATTAGAATGAACAAAAGCGGATAAGCATTGGTAAAAGGCCGCTGATAATGAAACCTTGAAAATAATGAATAATGAATAATGAAATAGTTGCCTCATTATGAGCTGAAAAAAATGGGACGCTAAACTCAACATCAAGTTTCAATAGCCTAACATAACATAACATAACATAACATAACATAACATAACATAACATAACATAACATAACACATAACATAACATAACAATAACAATTTAGTATGACATACATGGTATAATTTTATTGTGACACCAAAGAAACATAATTATCAGAACAAACTAAATACGACTCAAAATGATACTAGGATGACATTACATTTTAATGCTTATTTGCGGATACAAAATTTGCCAACTTTCTAACAAAATAGCCGAATTGGTGTAAAATAGCCTTGGAATCCGTGATTCGAAACTAAAAACACAAGAATGCATATAAAATGAATGCATGTCTAAAGAGTACCACGCATGAATTGAAACTACCTTCCACATTGAACATAAAGAAGGGATATATCTTATTACTTCTTATATATTTTAATTGCACCGTTTTCCATATTAATATATGCGCGTCTTGGCTCCGTTAGATAGCATAAGATTACGCGGTTTCAGTTACTTGTTTTGATATATGAGTTGAAACGGAAACACGAGCAAGAAAGATGAATACCTTGAAACACACTGCATATCTTGAGAAAATGACATGCATGTGCATGTATTTTTAATATTCTTCTTCTTTGAACTAAGCTTCATTTTATCAGATAACATCTGTGTGGGAAATAATCTTTATTTTAATCATATGATGTATACAAATAAAAAATATCATAATTTTGACCACTTTTAGGATAAATCGCATAGTTTAGATCATGTTTAGCGGTGTATTTTGATCACATTAGGCACGAGCGAGACACTGCCACATACCTACGCCAAGGTGTCCGGCGGGGTAAGGTTACAGTCTACGGCGCACGCCGCTTCAGTCGCCGACCGGCTGCGGAATAAAACCCAGACACACGATTTGCATTATATCCGTTTCAATTTCAGCATAAATGTTTTGTTGTTGTTTTGAGGATTGTTTTGAAATTGTCATGGCAAATTCATTCTCAAAGTTAAATTTTGTGCTGAATATATAGAAAAGATGCATAAATTATGTAAACCATGCATGAAAATGCATTTAACTTAATAAAGTTCAAAACTTGTACATGTTCCTGATAAAACCCCTTCTCATTATGATCATGCTCATGATGAAGACAAACATCTAAACACTTCAAAATCTGTAAAACATTTCCGCAATCAATTCAAAGAAAAAATCATTTGTGTATTTTTTTCCTGGGAGCACCGTCTTCTTGTCTTTTGGCTATTGTCTTTTACAAGTTTTTTTGGTTGAGTTGCATTAATTATTTGCTGTTTTCAATCACTTGTAGCCTTTCCCTCCATACATGTTTATATTGCATTATAATTATTTCATATTTATTTTGATGTTATTTGTAATGATTTTGTATTTAAATAAAATATGAATATTCATGAATATGTATAATATTATAGTATCATGTAAATGGCACTTTTAAAGAAATACTATATAAAGTTGAGGATGTTGAGAAGATATTTTTACTTATTCTTTTGGTTGGAATGATTTTACAAACACGCATGAATAAACGAACGATCAAACGAACGAATGAATGAACGAATGAATGAATGAATGAATGAATGAATGAATGAATGAATGAATGAATGAATGAATGTGCAAAGTATAAAACTATGAATCTTTTTACAAGTTCTACAAAAATGTATATTTGTTACTCATAATTTCACGTTAAAATTGCGAGCATTTTTATACATTTTATAATAACTTACAATAGCTCAAATGCATAATTGTACTTCACTAAAGTATTACCACCATTGTTCAAATAGTAAACTGTTATTAAATACCATGCTTTAATTCTCTTTATTAAGGAACAAAGGCTTTCTTTTTGTGCCACATATTCACCGTGTTGATACAAAAATTAAATCATAATGAACTATTTTACTTTCTATAACAACTGCATGACATAGGCCTACTTCTTCTTATGTTCATGAGTTATGGTCATGCTTCACTTTGAACAAACGGATGCACCAAAATGAATGAATTCTATTAGAATAATTATCTATTTATGTTGAAAACCGTTATACATGTAAAATCATTTCCAAAGGAATAAGTAACAATATGCCCTCAACAAGCTCAACTTTGAATGGCCCCATGGTCAAGATTGTATAGGTCTTTTCAGCACTTTAAACATCACAGCATTCACTCTATTATCTGGGTATCGAATTCACAATATCAGCGATTGCAAACTTTATAGCTGGTACAGAAAATAAATCATGATAGATAATGATTATACTGAATAGATGGATTTTAAAGAAAGCCCAAATCACGCCAGTATATGCCAATGAACTTTAACCGATCAGATCAGCAGTGACAAGCCGATTTTTCATCCTTTTCAGTAAGAAAAAATAAAAATGGCAATTTTTCCGCTGCACTGGTTTTCAATCTTTTCACCTGTGTGACATGGCGGTATTATTCATCAACCGAAAATTATTCAAAAGGTGATTATTTCTGCGTACCTGAGAAATAGCAATGATTTTGGAGTTCGAGTACTTTTTTTGGTTGAGAACAATAGACGTTGGTGCTTAACCGATCTGTGGTACCCGAGAGCATGTCAAAATGGCTTAGAATTGAACTATAGGAATGCCTGACTGTTCGTAACTAACTTGGGTCATGCGAGTTATAGATTTGTGGTAATTTTGTATTGAAATAAATATTTTGACTTTTAAGTTTTAGTTAAAAATTAAATTGAAAAGAAAGGTATAGATATAGGGTCTATTGGTCTATATTTCGTGCAGAGGTAGTGAAAAAATCGGGCCATGGGTTTCTTATTCATGATATTCTGTGAAGTAATTTTGTTTTGTTTATTCGTCCATTTCTTCCATCTAAAATATTTTGACACTGCAACTAGACTGAAACAATAGAAAATTTTCAAATTTACTATAGATAAAACAAATAAAATGCAGGTGATATATTTAGAAAAAGGCGGGAAATGTTAAAGTAAACAATAATGATCATAGTGAGTGAATATGAACTTGATAAACGCAGGTGGTATCAGTGGTAGCACGAAAAAAAAAAAAAAAAAAGATAAACGTGTTTGTTTACAAATTTCATATCAGTAAAATTGTTGCTATGATTTTGATTTTGATAAAGCTCGGTATTGGACTTTAGTCAGTCCATGGGAGAGAAGAAACATCATCGAATTGATGTGTTTTGTTTGAAGGAATTTAATCAAAAATCATTAAGCTTACAGAGCTACGGCATTACTCCACTAAAAACGCTGGGTCCGTAAAAATGCTTGCATGTTCAATCTGGGGACCGGTGAAGTGTCACAGCGCCGCCGTGTGACGGGTACGTGAGCAAGATGTCAGTCAATGTATACGCTAGTGCTTGTTGCGTGCGCAGCTGGGCATGCTACTGCACAAACCCTTGACAGTAGAGATCCATGGTAGTCCATTCATAAGCAAATTACCCGGGTTCGTTCACGGGCCGTGATTGGTCGATATCCGCTCGCTATTATGTGACACATTCCGTTGGGAGCCACCCATAACGGAGTGATTTGCATCACAAGGCTAGTAATCATTGCAGGCGACGTCACCTGGAATAAGCGGTGTCACCGTAGTGGGATACAACGACAAGTGTGATTGGTCGATACATCCTCACTGCCAATCAATTATACATGGATAGAGAGCTAAAAATAACGAGGTCTTCTGTGTGCTGAGTCGCATTTGAATTGTTCTCGTCAATGCATACACAAGTATTCATTCATTCGGCAAGACAGTTTAGAGATATTTTTCTACTACTACACAACGTGGTTGGTTGCCAAGTACATTGACTGTCATCTTCAGCGGACAATCGGTACATAGTTATCAACACCGTCTGTTGTGTTGCTTGATATCAACACGAACTTGCAATGTACAAAATGATGGAACAAACTGAACTGAAGCCAACTTCCCTGGCTATGGGTATGACTATGACTAGCCCACAAATGATTTCACATGGGTCACCAGGGAGTCCGACAAGTCCTGGTGGTGGTGGTGGTATGGGTCAACCTGGCAGTGGTAGCAACAAGAACATGGACCCATCAAGAGTAAAACGTCCCATGAATGCATTTATGGTATGGTCAAGAGGACAGCGCCGAAAAATGGCACAAGAAAATCCAAAGATGCACAATTCCGAGATCAGCAAAAGATTAGGCGCCGAATGGAAACTGCTAACTGAAGAACAGAAGCGACCATTTATTGATGAAGCTAAGCGTCTGAGAGCTGTTCACATGAAAGAGCATCCCGCCTACAAATATCGTCCACGCCGTAAGACCAAGACCCTCATGAAAAAGGACAAGTATGCTTTACCCGGCATGATTACCGCTGGTGGAGGACATGTGCAAAGAGGTTTGGATGGTAGTATGCAGGGGTATCCCCATCTGAACGGCTACATGAATGGTTATCCAGGTATGATGCAAGAGCAGTTATCACATATTCAACCCCATACATATGGCGGTGCACCTGGTCAAATGACCGCTAATGCTGGACTTCATCCTAGGTATGACATGACCGGACAAATTTACCCCCCTATGACATCGTCCCAAGCTTCGTATCTCAACGCTGCAAGTTACTCAAGTTCACCCTACTCAACGTCACATTCGCCAGTACAGATGCACCAACCGCCACCGGCCGTGCCCAAATCCGAGCACCAAGGAAGCGGCATGTCCAGCGCAGAACGAGCTGCGGCCATCGCACATGCAAGTAGCGGCGGAAGAATGCCCGGTGATTCCCTTAGAGAAATGATCAGTATGTATTTACCTGGTGACGCAAATGATCCCAACAGGAACGCGCATCATCATGCCGCCATGCAACAAGCAGCAGCAGCCGCCGCAGTGTATCCTAGTGTGTCAAACGGATCAACAGTTCCGCTAACGCATATGTAAGACTCTAAAAAACTTTGTACAAAAACTTTTACTTTGAACAACTTTTTCTCATGTACATGTCATGCAGATGATGAACTATGTCAACATTTAAAATGGTGCCCAAAAGAATTTGCAAAAAGACTGTAAAAGACAGTTACTTTGCCAAATATGGCATTTTTTGAGGAATTTGGATCCACCATGTCTCCTCATAAACTTTCTTTTTATATCATGTTCAGGGTATTATTAATGATAACCACGATTTTGCCAAATATAGTCTTGAGCAGACGAAAGAAACTGCGCTGTGCGCGCCAAAACTTTATGGTGCACTCTCGTGGTTAAAGTGTTAATAGGGCGAGTTGCCATAACGATACATTGTAAAACCATTGGTATTATTGTAAAACTTAAGTTTGACGACTCGCTCATATATTTTTGTGTTTATAATGTTTTTCAAATTACGGGCGAGAATTTCATGATTGTTTTAACTTAAATTTAAGCCATACTGCTACCATTCTAACTTGAAATAATATATAGAAGAAAACGTAGCTTATGTGTATATTTTGGCTAAAATCATGTTTTATTTATCATGACCAGTATAGAGAAGCCTAAGAAACGATTTTGTAAAATTTTCAAAAATATGTATATTTTGTGTGGTTTTTGACCTACGCAACATTGGTAGCGGCATGGCTTAAAAACTATTATATGGCGCCATATTTGTACTTAAAAGATATTGCCGAGTTTAAAAACGCGCGCATGCAGATAATTTTGTGCTGATATGTATTATGTTTGTTTTTGAACAGCTGCGATTTTTTTGAGTTCGGCAATTCTTATCTCGGAAAATGCGCCAAAATATGACATTATGTGAAAGTATGAGATCGCCGTATAGGGTTGTACTACTTGTGTTTCTGTTATAAGTGGATTTTTTTTTTCAAACATTGTTTCAACACCTTATGTCTGAAGGCATTGTCTCAAAACAACTTAATTAATTTTATTTTTTGGAAATGAGCAAAGTTTGGAGCTCGCTTTATATTTGTATAGTATTATAATCGCACTGTTCTAACATTGGAAGCTAACAATGGTACTAAAATTTTAATAAAGTTTGTTTTAATGCCGACAAACTAAAAATTAATATAAATATTCCGTGTTTTCAACAAGTCTAAATCAGTTTATGAAAATGCCGAAAAGCTTATGAAACTGAAAAACTTTGAAGGGAAAAAAATCGATTTGGTTTATGTTTAGGCCATTAGATTGTTTTTGAGAAGTAAATTTCCATTTTAAGTTTAAAACAGTTAATAATGCAATTGCATTGCAAGACAGTGAAAACTGACAAACTTGGGGAACTTTCTCATGAACGGTTGTAATGTGTCATTACTTGATCTGGACATTTGTCATTTTTGTGTAAGTTTGCCAAAGTTATGAAACTTTTAAAACTTTTCAACAAGGCCGAAAATCATGTCAAAAAATTTGTTTAAAAAATGCATAATTTTATCTGACAAAAATCAAATTTTGAATTATGTACATGTACAATCGTTATCAATACATTCCGGCAATTTAATGTTTTTAATGATAAAATGATTATAATCGTACTATGAAAGTTTCAAGTTTGAATCGAAACTATTTGATGAGATTTCTAAAAAATAGTGATTTTGTTTTCATGAGTACAGATAAAATCAAAATTGCGAAGGTTACATGTGTTTGTGTATCACTCATTAACAAAAGGGATTCCCTTCTTTTCATTACGGATAATGAGTATACGTAGACATGCCTATTCAAACGAGTGCTAAATAATTATTCACCCGATGTACGGCCGTGAACAATGGTGATACAAAAGAGTGTATTGTAACAATGGCGTATACAAAACACCATCGCAGACGAGGAAACCCCTTGCTTTTATGCGTTTATGCTTAGCCACATATTAAAAATGGCGGGCTATTCTTCATCGGCAATTCACGGAAATTTATGAATTGAATTGGCGCTTTTATGTAAACTATTATGCACCATGATGATCGTGAGTTTGATTTAGTTGCCTGCGAGGGGTTTTTGAATTATTATTTCCTGATATGATCCAACAATTTTTTGTAAATATACCACATTATGTTTTTGTATAGAGACACTGTGGATCGTTAAATGATGAAAGGAGGTCTCATTCGTTACTCAGTTTTAAAGATTATTTTATTCTTTCAACCAAGAAAAAAACTGGACAGGGTATTTTGATAACATTTTTGGGAACATTATATCTCCAAAAGCTTGCCAATAAATGATACTACTATTGGTGCAGTTGTTGACTAGCTTCAGTTATTTTTTACAAAAATCAGACTTACATGCATTGTATAACCACATTTTTGTATTATCAGATATTTTTTGCTTTCGTTTTGTTTAACTTTGTGTGTCTACACTCGTTTTTGTATGATGATATAATGATGATGAAATTGTCTCTGTTGGCTTAAAAGGCCAAATATGGGCGACAAGCCTACTGTATTAAAAGAAAACATGAATGAATTGAGTATATATTACTGTGTTCGGATTTGTCTTACTTTAGTTGCGTTTTCTATCATTTTAGTTTCAATTTGCATATTAAATGATTTTGTGTATAACCACATGGTGTATAGGCCCTAAATATGTGACTTCCGTGTTACGGGTAAGGTGGTATTACACCCCCTGATAAATGTTGTGACTAATTTTGCATTTTTCTCAAAATAACTACACGGTGGTATATTATAGGGGCAAGGAATCCAATTACTTCACTGAAATTTCAGTGATTCAAGACAAGTGGTTAATTATGTTACGAAATGAGGTACATTCTAGCGGTACCTCTTTTTATATCATAAATAACGTACCGCTTGTCTTATATCACTGAAATTCCAGTGTAATAACTGGATTCCTTGCCCCTATAATATTCATAACTTTGTTACCCTACCAGTGTGTTATTTGTGTCAGAAAATGCAAAAATAGTCTAAACTTATCAAGGGGTGTACGTGTAGTACCACCTTAAGAGTAAAATTGGTGACATGAAACTTTTTTATTAGGCCTATATTATCGGCTATATTTTTAAATAAGGGCACATATATACTCAAAAAGATTGAATGTTTTGATTTCAAGTTTTAAAACAATTAAATATTTAGGAATATTTTTATAGATTTATTATAATTATGTCAATCTTTGTGCGTAAATTTGCCCTTATAAACCAGGCTGTAATATGAAAGATTTGCAAAAATTATGTCAAATTGATAAAAGTGGGACAATTAATTTAAATCTAATATCATTAGTGGCTTATTCATCTTGAACAGATAAAATCGTTAGTTCTATTAAATTGGTTTTACTTAGATGGAAAAAAAACAAGTTAACGGCATCCTACACTGCAAAAACAGCTCGGTGTTTACGAATGTGTTTAGATCAAAACATTTATACACATAATCAAGGATCTAAAAATTGGAAGTGTTTAGATGCTAGACATTTAAGGGGGTACAACCCCCCTGCCCAATTTTGTGCCTATTTTTTGAATTTTTCTCAAAAATTATAGCGCATTGGGGACAAGTAAGATATGTATATTATAGGGGCAAGGACTACAACTACTGCACTGGAAATTTTATTTCAGCACAGACAACAGTTCTGGAGTTACAGTCAAAAATGAGGGAAAACCAATATTTGATCAATAAATCAATAACCACTTGCCTTGAGTTGCTTAATTTCCAGTGCAGTAGTTGAAGTCCTTGTCCCTATAATTAATATACATATCTTGTCACTAACGCGCTTTAAGTTTTGAGAAAAATAGGCAAAACAATTGGCCAGGGGTGTAGTACCACCTTAATCTCTTTAAAATTTTGTACACAACTTTCTATAACCATTTACTCTTAGAAAAAAAAGGCCTCCAATTAAACCTTGGGTTCTTTAGTTGTCCTGTATGTCGAACCTTAAATGGTTCTACAACGATTCTGAAAAAGTTTTGTAATGGACAAAAATAACCATTTTGACCATTCTAGTAATTTTCAAGAACTTTTTCTCTGTGGGGTTTTACATCAGGACAGCCAAGAACCTTTTTCAAGAGTGTCCCCTTTTTTTGGCATATATTCCATTATATTCATGCAGACACCACCATACCTGTTGCTATGTGTTAAATGCATCGGTCACGTATATTACAGATTTTATATTGTAGAGGTGAAAATCGGTTAATTAATTCATTTTACAACATCTGGCATGGAGTTAACGGAACAATTATATGACACACTCGCGGATAAATTATTTTGTTTTCCTCGCAGTAAATTATTACGGGCGTTTTACCCAATTTGTTACCGACTACCTTAGGCCGTGTAAAATTAATATTTTGGTTCTCGTCCCCTCCCTCCTCAATTTCTGTGATTTGTCAGATTTTTGTTGATTTTTTAGATTTTTTACACTTTGGAATGATTTATGAAATCTTCATACATAAATTATAAGTTTATTAGAGAACAAGCATCACTTCCAAGTCTTTTTGTGGTACTCTAGGGGGTTTATCCCTCAGAATAAAACATTTGAAAAAAAAAAGGGCCTCATCGTTTCCTTGAGCACTGTTGGAGAAGACCGAAAACTACTGACAATGCTAATTTTACATTGAAAAAAAAAAAAAAAACACCTCCCTCCCTCATCAATTCATGAAAATCCTCTGGACGAGAACCAAAACATTAATTTTATACGGCCTTACCATGAATGATAATTCATCGTTTTAATTAATATGCATCACAATTTATTACAATAAAAAGGCATATTTCAGTTTCATTTGTCATCGGTGGGTGACCCCAATCGAAACGGTTGTCCCTTGGATATTTTAGAATCATAATTGAGTCAAATTTATATATTTCTCTAAACATATACCGGTAGTCAAGCTTAATGCTTGATCAAAATCAAATTACTTCCGAACAAGTTAAAAAAAACACATTGTGTATTTTTGAAATTAACTTTTTTAACAAAATACCAGGGATAAAAATCTTTAGGAAATTTCCTGATTTAAGGGAATTTTGCTTGCTTCCCTGTGTGTACAAAGTATAGGGAAATACACATTTTCAAGAAATGTTAAAGCAGTTTCCGTAAATTATGTCAGTGCTTGTTTTCATCCCTGAAACACATTTAGGTTGACAATTGCGATCCCTTTCGAAAAGAACTTCAATAACAGTATTAACACAATCGTTTTAAAATCAGAACTTTCATGTTCAATAAACCAAATTTAACAGGTACATTATTTATTGACACGATTGCCAGAATTGCATGCGTGGAATACATGTACATGGTTGAAATGTCTGGGCCATGGGCTATACGTACAGCTTACTGATTGCCATTTTAACGCGCCAATATCGCATCTTCTCAAAATACTATCATGATAATTGCGACACGGCAAACTCCGTAAAATGTTTATCCCATATAGCAGGTTATTTCATTTAGATCGACCAAATTTGACTTGCTCGAATGTAGTGATTTTTATATCGTATCAGTGTTAAATTAGTTGTAAATCTATCATGAGATTCGGTTTCAAACTTAATTTCAAATTCAAATTGACCTGATGACTTCTCAGAGTCGGTCCGGTCAGCAACTTCTTAATACATGACTTGTGCCCTCAACGAGGTGGATGTATTTTGATTAAAACTTTTTAATTTAAATTACAGCAGCAAGATCTTCACCAATAATCCATGATTCGAATTGAAAGTAGGAAATATTCAATTCACTGAATTCACAAGATTTCACACATGGCATGTACTGCTGATCCCGTACTCCATACACAAGTTGTTTTGCCGGCCCATGACCACAGTCATGGCAGTTCAAACATACATATATTTGCTCTCCAATTGCATGTACAAATCAATAAAAAGCACGGGTAACATTATATTCATATTCATTCTCGTACAAAATCACTTTTACTTATGAAAATACAACATATCAAAACTGTCGTATTAAATTAAAAATGATTTAAACCCATCCAACAATGGAAATCAGATATGGTGTATTTGATACTTCAACCAGCTGAAGATGTATTACTAATCTACGCAAGAGTTTTGTTAGTTAATGCCCAAAATTGTACCCATAAGGCGAAAACCACCTCTCCTAATAGTGGTATTAACACGTGCCCTGTATGTTTGGTTTAAATGGCATGATAGTATAGCGCTAAACTCGGTTTTTAGTCATTGGGGACTAATTTAGTTAGCAACAACGAGACCCAAGGCGTGTTGGAATAAAAAGATGGCGTTTGTCATCGCTGGTAACGTAAAAAATTTAAGAAAAATTTCGCTAATTTTTTACACGTGTATAATTGTTCGTTTTGAGTTATGTGCGTTTTTGACACATTTTGTTTGTACTATTTGGTTTGTTAATGTCAGGATTGGAGGGTGAACGCATGCAGTAGGGCCTACATAGGAGGAAAAGATAAATATTGAATATATACTTTATATAATGTTTTTTTTCTCTTTGCTTTACGATGTCAATAATCTTCACATTTTCAAGCCAAAATATTCTCAATTTATTGTCACTGTGATCAGGGATATGATCAAGTACTTTCGTACGAAACGTCGGGGTTTTAAATAAAAAAATTATGATTTTGTTCATGACTTTTTATGTTCCAAATATTTTTAAGATTAGAAGTCAACATTAATCATGTTCCACGCTGTTAAGGGGGTACTACACCCCTGGCAATTTTGTGCCTGTTTTTGCATTTTTCTAGAAAATTATAGCGCATTAGTGACAAGTAAGATATGTATATTATAGGGGTAAGGACTACAACGACTGCACTGAAAATTCAGCAACTCAAGGCAAGTAGTTATTGGATTTATTGATCAAATATTGGTTTTCCCTCATTTTCGACTGTAACTCCACAACTTTTGTCTGTGCAGAATCAAAATTTCCAGTGCAGTAGTTGTAGTCCTTGCCCCTATAATATACATATCTTACTTGTCACCAATGCGCTATAATATTTGAGAAAAATGCAAAAATAGGCACAAAATTGGGCAGGGGTGTAGTACCCTTAAATTAGAATTGTAAAAATCTCAATAGGCTCATTTTATTGAAAATAAATCAATTTAACAACATTTTTTATTTGTTTGGCCCAAACCCATTTGGTTGCTCTTCTCTGCTCGGCCTGAAGCAGCAGTAGGTTCGTGTTTCGCGTAACTCGGCAGGGATATGACTATATCCCGGAATCTCTCGCGTGTATCATCTCTCCCATTCTGCAGCTGTGTCGAAATCAACTACCCATTACTGCAACTCCAACAAAATTGATCGATGTATGATATACTATAAGTAGCAATTCTATTTATTCAATAATATCTCATTTATTTCAGTAATAATGACTTTAAAATCTGTAGCTTGTCACATGACCTCGGCTGTAATTTTATACCAACTTTCTAGTGATTAAAAAAAATCAACATTTTGTATCATAGAGTTATTATGAAAACAATAACGGCCATTTGAGTAAGTCGATCAGCGCCAATAAAGGTTATTATTCTCATCTAATGTACAGGTTATATGCATTGTTTACGAACAGTATAAATCGATTGTTTGACACCACGATATATAGATTATTAGTAATATTACTATATCGCCATGGATGTTATTAAAATATATTTATCTGTCATAATGAATGGGCTGTGCAGAAATTAACAGCCGTAAAAAACGAATTTAAAGTGTCGAAATTGAGTTGCTTTAATTCATATTTGGATTTCATTTCTTCATCACTCGTGCATGTGCTTATAATATGGTTGGGTTGAGGAGCCAAGTCGCAAGATAAGCCAAAAAAGGTCGGTGCGCACATTTAAGGGGGTACTACACCCCTGCCAAATTTTGTGCCTATTTTTGCACTATGATGTTAAACTAAAAAAAGACTACACGACCTTTTTTACAAATTACGGAAAAACTGAAAAGCATCTTAACTTTTGCGCATTCAGAAATTCAAAAGTGGTGTATCAAGGGGTGTAGTATACCACCTTAAGTTGAGGAGTCTGTTTATAATAGTAAAGGCATGCACTTCTAAATATGTCTATATTATTTTTATAAGCCTAGTTGCTGTATGCCTTAGCCTATATTATATAAGCCTGCTGTATGCCTATCCAATTTTGTGTCTATTTTTGCATTTTTCTCAAAAATTATAGCGCATTGGTGACAAGTAAGATATGTATATTATAGGGCAAGGACTACAACTACTGCACTGAAAATTCAGCAATTCAAAGCAAGTAATTATTGATTTATTGATCAAATATTGGTTTTCCCTCATTTTTGACTGTAACTCCACAACTGTTGTCTGTACTGAAATAAAATTTCCAGTGCAGTAGTTGTAATCCTTGCCCCTATAATATACATATCTTACTTGTCACCAATGCGCTATAATTTTTAAGAAAAATGAAATGCAAAAATAGGCACAAAATTGGACAGGGGTGTAGTACCCCCTTAAGAACACCGAAATTCGCGCGGAGATGTGGTCGTATTATAGTCTAGGGGCGGGGTATGGGACATGCAATCTCCTTACGCATGATGGAATATTAATCACTTTATAAACACCTACACGTTTTAGCCATCCTTTGTTGTTTCTAGCATCTTCTGCATTTTTACAAAATTTAGGCGTTTTTCGCAGAAAATTGTGACACAGAGTATCATACGATCAGACCTGAAACTATTCCTCTTTTTCATGTTTTTAGCTGAATTCCTCTCTTTTTATTCCTGAAATGTACGCATTATTTAATATGTTCAGCCCAAAATGAGTTTTTTAGCATGAATTTGCGCTATTTTTCTCTTTTTTAAAGCATTTTCCTCTTTAATGGGTCAGTTTCAGGTCTGTACGATGCAATCACGTGAATCCGAACTGGAGTCGCGTCAAGTGTTTTGGATGATAACAGCTCCTCCTGACTACACTTAAGTCCCCTGATCTTAACCTAATCCACTTGATTACTCTCTGCCGTAAGCTATTCGTAAGATACATGATTCTCATACGGAAAAGCTAAGTAAAAATTGAGCTATACGGAGCTGTGAGGAAAGATAGAGCGGCCGTTTTGCAGCAGTGCGAGCTTGCACGGTACTTTATGCCTCATTGCGTATAATCGGTTTGCCTGGCTGCGCTGCGTCGCTTTGGCACAAAACACCGGTTGCATTGCCATGTTGAATTTCCCATGCGAGACTGAAATGACTGACTCACACACATTGAGGTATAATTTGAGGTGTTGATATCTTTAATATTAAATTAAATTATTACTTGGTTGAAAACATTACAATTATAAATGATGTAAATGTATTAAATTAACACGACAATATAGCTAATTTATTTGTTCATTTGCTGTGTTTTTGATTTATAAATGTGCATAGCTTTCAGTACTAGAATAATATGTATTTTAATACATAACATAGTCATGTGCTCATATTTATAAATGTGAAGCAAATTTTATTTTAATGGATTTTAAGGTGTGACGAGCAGATGTTGAATTGCAGCATGACATATTTAATGTTATGATGATATTTCATTGAATTATAGGGTGGTACACTTTTATTAAAAATCAATGTTCCAACAACATTTATATTTCTCGCAGTTATTATTTTTTTTATTTGTATCTTTCAGCAGTAACCTAAGCTCTGATACTTTAGTGCAAAATATGCTTTATATCCCCGTTGTATACATTGAATTGTAATACACAATAGTTACTGTTGTTTGATCGCTGTTCATTCGACACATAGTCTTTGTCATTTTTGAATTCACATTGTTGAAATTATGAATGATTTTATGTAATGTTGATGTTTATATTACCTAAACACAGCCCGTCTCCCTGAAGTCGTTTTAGCAAATGGTTCAAGGTGATAGAATAATCATTTGAACAATACTATATGCTTTATTTTAAACAATACATTGCTTTATTTTAAATGAAAAGAAACTGGAAGAGTGACATTGTATTATTGTCATGTATCACGTTGATCTAGAATGGGCTAGTACTATTCATGCTATTCGGATTCAGAATGTTTCACTAATTAGGAAGTCCAATAAAACAAACGTACCAATTATATTATAATTACTTGCCCTATACATGGTTCAATATTTAATTAGTATAGCCCAATTAGCCAACACACCGACTATAATAGCTTACGTACATGACGTTTAATAATGATTCTCCGTGCCTCTAGAAATCGGTTTGTTAACTATGCGTGGCTGAGTTGACGAGTATACATATTGTTTAAAAAATTGTAATTATGGTTTTAAAATAGCTTTCTTTGTTTGATAAACAATTGCATTAAAATTGCTTTGTAATGTTTTTCATATCATTGTTTGCAGCATTTTAAGTTGTATAAGCTGACATTTTACATAATAAGTGTCATCGAATATATAAAAGGCTGATAAAGGAACCTACTAAATAGTTTCCCCTTTATCAATTTTAGTGTAAGCAGAGCGAGAAGCAGGACCGGATTGGCCTTTTTTCAGGGCCCTTGGTAAAGCTAAAGTTTAGGGCCATGATGGCTGTCCCAATTTACGTGGTACACTCTATCTCTGTAACATATTTCTCATTCGAAACTAGTGCGTCTTCAAATAAATCTTCCAAATTTCCTTTTTTGTTTGTTTGTTTGTTTGTTTTATCTTCCCAAATGTGCTCCGCTTTAGATTTATTTATTATATTGGGCCCTGGACAGACTAGCATACACGGACCCATCATCCGGCCCAATTCGGCTTGATTTGTAATACCTATTTAATTTAAAAATATATATTTTACAACGTAAATAAGCATTGCTAAGTATTAAATATGCATATAGGTACATGACCTTTATATACAAATTGAAATAATTGTGACATGTCTTATAGTACATTATTTGTCTGTTATGTACAAGTTTGTCAACCAAAGATAATTCTCTGACATTTTCTATAAATATACATTAATGTACCATTGAATGTAAAGAGGGCTTCTTTCCTAGAGATGAGTGTCTTCGTTGAACACGGAGAAGGCTCCAGGGAAGACCGAAGGCAATTATAGCAGCAAGGGCATGGTACTTTGGGTGTAAACATTCAACTGACAATAAATTAAGCCGTGATATAATTATGACTAGTATGAGAGTAGATGTTTTGGCAACATGGATGGGGCATGATGATGACGACGACGATGATGGTGATGACGATGATGATGTTTTGTAGTGACATCCTTACAACGGTATTTGATACGAAAATTTGATAAAGCAACTTTTGTGAGGACATCCAGAAACTGGAAAATATACTTGTTCTCACGCCGATTTTTGCTCCTGCATTTTTGCTTCTGCATAAAGGCCTAAAAATGATTGCGGCGTTATTATGAACTGTTGCTGAAAACAGCCTTTGTAAGATGGTGGTATTTGTTGTTGAGTAAAAATTTTTTTTTTTTCTACACACCAGTATAAATAGTATGATGACATACACACCTACCTCGGCAGGTGCATAGCGTATATTTCGGAAATAGACGCTCCACGACTTGATACCGCAATCTCACCTTATGGTAAACCATTAACCCTAACAGTGCGAAATTCACAGCACAAAAACAGATAAATCAGTTTTATAGAATAATTCTAAAAAAGTGCATCATTTAATTTGCGAAATATATCGATATCTACTGAAAATGTATTCATGTAACAATTTTTTAGCTTGGACTTAAGTTATTTTTTAATAAGAAATGTTTATTCTCAAGTAAATTACTTTATTATAAATAATCAGATATAGAATTAATTAAAGACGATTACGTTACTAAAGATATGTATTCATAAATAATTAACATTATTGATAGATAAATAAATAACAATGCAATAATTAAAACAATAACAGAATAAAAACAGTTTGTAATTAATAAAAACTTGCTGTCTACGGAAGATAGCTTGTTGTAGTCCAATGTTGCTATTCTGAATGATAACATTCTAAAACAATATCTGCATCATTTATCCCAGAGAAGAAGAATATTATTCATGTCTGCCCAATGTCAATTTGGTTTTATTTTTCAATATTCAAACTTATTCACGAAAAAATAATTTGATTTATTTTTCTGTGAAAATGTGACAACAATTTTGAACATTGGTGTGTAAAAAGTTAATTCGACAAATCTCTAGCCTTCATTAAAAACCTAATTTAGCTTGAAACACTCTATCAGAATCAATTGACAGTTTCCCGACTGTGACATAGTCTATTAAAAAACGCAGGCGTGCAAAACAGCACTGAATTATACATGACTTTCCGTTCTTATTGGCAAATAGTAAAATGATTCAGACCATTACACATATTATACTACGGCGTATAGCATTTAACGATAGATCCTTAATCATGGAAATTAAGTGGAAGATAATAAGTATGATGACCCCTTATTGTGTGACCCTTAAGGGTATCCGTAGGGAGAACACTTTGTTTTACGGCCAGGTCTGGCCAGGTGCATGTTTGTTCGCAGTCTACAGGTGTAACTAGGTTGTTGTATATTCTATAATTTTCCTGGTGTGTTAACTGTGATTACATCTAGACACCAGTTTATTTTTTATTTGAACGGGACCCTAATTTAATGAGAAAAACGCCGAAAAGGAGAGGCCCGGCAAAAGCCGATTTGCAGACAATTTTGTAGCTACAGACAGCTCGTATTCCATATAACAACTACGGAAACCAATCAGTGCCAGAAGTGTTGATTTATATTTCATCCACTTAGGTTTGGCTTAACCCACTAAAAGGTAAAACTTTAAGGCTGATCATTTTAATTATAAATGTAAAACTTTAAGGCTGATCATTTTAATTATAAATGTATGGTGTGTGTAAAAGTATATTTCTCAAAATGGAGGAGAGCGCCTATGACTATTGTCCGTTCTGTCTACATGGTCTATGATAATTATTTTCTTACCGAAATATATTCACTTAACACAGACCACGGTTGCCAAACAAATGAGGGCAAACCGCGGGTCAAATCATTGAAAAGTCGCCCAATATTTTTTTTATCAACCGTTGGTTTCTATGAGATAAAAAACTACCAGAAGTCGCGTAAGCCAATGTTGAGAAGTCATGCAATATTTTTCTTAACCATCAATTGGTGTCTATAGGACAGGAAATTGTCGCGAGGAAAATCTTCAAAACTCATCCTATTGACCTAGGCCTATTACATCGCGGGTTTGGCAACCCTGCAATATATACAGTTATATAACATCGCACCGCATTGTGAGGTGAACGAACTGAATGTTGACATTGTATTCAGGATTTAAAACAAGAACTGTCTTTAACCAGACAATGCGGTTGGTATAAAACATAGCGTGTGATATCATGATATCAACTTCAAAATCTAAAACAAAAGTAAAGAAATAATTTAGGGCGAAATAAATAAACAGCGTACAGCAGGTGCTATCTTGTCAATAATGATAAGAGGAACATGAAAAAAACCAGCAGAGAGCATGCACCCCAGTAAAGAGTTAAATAAAGCAAGGAAAAATCATAATGTGCAGAAGGCCTACTTTTCGGATGATATTCACAGAAACAAAAATAAAGAACTAAAGATCTAAAAACAAAAGTAAAGAAAATGAGGGCGAAATAAATAAACAGCGTACAGCATGTGATGATAATTATACACTTCGACCAAAAATTAAAAAATACTTAACACGCGACATAAATAAACAGCCATCTATCAAGAATGACAAGAGGAACATGAAAAAAAACCACCTAATATATGAGAGCATGCACCCCAATAAAGAATTGCTTTAAAATAAAACAATGAAAAATCATGACATGTGAAATGTATGTTGATACACTTATAAATAATACTCAAGGGTGAAATAAAAAACACCTTATCTACCGATATTTCCACAGTTAAACATACTCAGTGATCACTTGTACTAAAACAAAAATAAAGAAATACTTCACAAATGATAAGAGGAACACATAAAAAATAAATAAGCGAGCATGTCCCAAACAAAATTAGTAAAAGATAAAATAATGATAAAACGTACAAGAAGGGGCAAAATATTTGTCGCAAAAACTTATTAAATGCTCATTTGCTCTAAGATATTTAATGTTTGCAATTTACTCCTAGTTTATCATTTATTTATTATTTATCTAGGCTTATATATCTTTTATTTATTTATCTATTAATTTATCTATTTATCAATTTATTTCAATATCATTATTATTAAGTGCCTATTTATAATGATATTTAAATCTATCAACATTATGCTTACGTCATCCAGGAGTTATTATCCCACTTGAAATCGCCATATTATAAACACAAATTAATAAAGAAATACCCAATGGGTGAAATAAAAGCATGATCTATCTTTTCAAGAATGAAAAGAGGATATAAAAATATAACAGAGCATGTCCTATAAACACGATAAAGAATTATTTAAAATCGTACAAATGTGAAACATGTAATATGACATATACTTAAGGGATCTGGAATGAGCGTTTTGAGCGTTTCGACAGTATTTTTTGTGGGAAATGAGAGCACATCAGACATATCGAATTGCATTCTGAATACGAAGAATGTCATTCTCATATCAAATAATTTTCATTTTTTGAAATTCACGATATAATGCAAATTTTATGACAAATTATTAAAATTTGATATTTTTCAAATTTTTGATATATAACAGTCCTCGAAGTAAATTTTATAAATCTAATGACATATTCTTAAAGTGTATGTAGCTGGGAGGAAAAGCCGACGATCAATTGAAAATGTTGACCTTTCATATTGAAGATATGGATTTTATTTCCCAAAAGACCTATTTTTTTGGGGGAATCCATATCTTCAATACGAAAGGTCAAAATTTTCAATTGATCGTCGGCCTTTCCTCCCAGCTACATATACTTAAAGAATGTATCATTAAATTTATAAAATTTACTTCGAGGACTGTTATATATCAAAATATCAATTTTAATGATTTGTCATAAAATGTGTATTACATTGCGAATTTCAAAAAATCAAAATTATTTGATATCAGGACATTCTTAGTATTCAGAATGCAATTCGATATGTCTGATGTGCTCTAATGTCCCACAATAAATACTGTCCAAACGTTCATACCCCAGCCCTTAACATAAAACAAAATAAAACGGTCATGATAATATGACATTAAGGGCGAACACCGCTAATGAAGCGTCTTGGTTGAAATGCACGTGAAAATTAATGTCTTTCTTTGCTCAATTTGAGGCCTTTTTGGCTCTCATAGTTGCCTGATGTACCCCGTTACATTTTATTAAGAAACAAGGTAGTATAGTTTCTCTCCATTGATTTTGCAATAGCGTCTCCAGGAGGGGGCTCAGAGGGGCTTTCAGATTTATGCGGTGGGGGGGGCTTAATGGCTAAAATCGCCAAAAACCGCCTGATTTTACATATCCCTCTAGCGTTGGTTGTCAGTAGATTGCAGTCACTCCTCATCAAGTGTTGACAAAGACAACAGTGGTTGTTGAAACGTACACAGTAAGTGCATTTTCTTGGATCAGATACTACGAACTCTGGTTTACTAGTTTACTCTACCGATCCTGATGAATTTGTTCAATCAATAACGATATCTGGGGACCAATCACAAGCCAGATTCATTTAAAGATGCATTACATCATGACCAATTTTAGTTAGGCCAGAAATTGGCCTAACTCTCCATAGAATCCCGTGTTAAAAAGTTATCCGCAATCCAAAGTCAGTAGTCCACTTGGGAAGCTAACAAACAGAGGGCGTACGGTGACTGAAAAGATTAGATGTGAAAATCTATCAATTGTGCACAAATAATAATCAGAGTTTTAAGCTTAAATGCAATAGCCAGAAGCACAATTGGCAAGTGGAGTACGGAGAAGTCTAGCTACACCCTGGAAGGGAAAAAAACAGTATTTGAAACGAGGAAATGTGCAATATGACTTAATGTAATACATTAGAAAAGGCTTAAAAGGCAACTATTAGGCCCTGATTCATATTTATTCATCATTTAGGCCTGTAAATTAGATTGTCTGTGTAAATTTAGCAGGATCCGACTTTTTATGACGACTTTCAAAATGTGCTACATTTCAGAAACACCAAGCTGTTTGTGAGGTGGCGTGAGGTGGCGTTAGCTGTATGGGTTATAGGTTGAACTTTTTACAATATTTCTGGAAAAAAAATCCTGAAATCCATATATTAATTTTTACAATGGATGTCGTCATCTGACCTTCTGCTTGCAGATAGGAGAAGTTTTGAAGAACTGAGTTGTTTTCCCGGCCCCTGTCTGTACAGAAAGTCAGTGGGGTTATTTACTGGTGTGCACCCTAAAAGGCCCTTGTCATAACCAATGGTGGCGGCATGATTTTTTCTGTGCTTGAGGGTTTAGGGAAAATTAAATTATATGTCTAAACTTGAGGTTGCATGTGTAAAACATGGTCTTTTTTAACGCATGTTTGGGGTATTGAAATGATATTTTTTTGGCTTGCACAATCATGGTAAAGATCCATGTCATACATAAGAGATTATAGGACATACAATACTTGGTAGGCCTTATGATAATGCGTAAACTTTGTACCTGTTAGGGAACTGAAATCAGACTGAAAACACAAACGTCATTCGAGGCTCTGTCTCACCAGTTGCATTTACAAGGCCCTTGTTATAACCAGTGGTGGCGGATGATTTTTTTTCTGGGGGAAGGGTCACACAAGGTTCTGAACAGAAACGTCACATACGGACCAACCCACACTACCGAGAACCGCGAATGCCGAGAACCGCGAAAGCCGAGAACCGCTCTAGTTGAGTAATAAAACAAAGACAAAACAATAGGTTTAGAACAAGGGATGTTAGTGATTCCATTTAATACTGATGTTCATATTTGTTTTGTTTTGTACGGATAAAATAATGACTTTATTTAATAATCTAATAGTACATTGTGGGTTTCGCATTGTGCTTATGTGCCAATTTTATAGTGACAATTTATTATGACCAATCAATCAACTAACATTATCATTAACAAATTAAACATGGAGATATAAAACTAAAATTATTGTGCATTCATGCCTATTGCCTCTAGACGTTCATGTTTGAATTCAATATAGGGTCAGTCCATGTCAAAACAGATTGAGTGTACACCCACCCTCTTGGATTTTGCTCTCCTTTGGCTCAGGGTACCTTTCATGGATCCCTAGGTGAGGTAACATGAAAAAAATTCAAATTCCATTTCGTTTACGAATGGCGGGCAATCAAAGTTTGGCGACCTCGACCAAAATTGTGAATTTAAGGGGTCCAAATGACAAAGTGCTCTCTTTGAGGGGCACTTTCTTCTTAATTGAATCAGTTGTGATCCTCTTTTTGAATGTGGTCACTCACTGGCTGTGTCTGAAATACTATATAGTAGATATCTTGTTTCCAATTTAAGGGGTCGGTCACCCACCTTTGCACAGTATTTTTATTGGGCCTGAGAGCACATCAGACATACCGATTTGCATTCTGAATATGAAAAATGGCTTTCTGATATTAAATAATTTTGATTTTTTTTTAAATTCGCGATATAATACAAATTTTATGGCAAATTATTAAAAATTGATATTTTTGATATTTAAAAGTCCTCGAAGTAAAATTTATAAATCTAATGATAATGCACTTAAAGTGCATGTAGCTGGGAGAAAATCCCTACGAAAGTTCAAAATTTTTAAATGATCATCGGTAGTACATAATTATATACTGATATTATTAGTATATTTATAACTTTTATTTTACTTCGAGGACTGTTAAAAAATATCAATTTGTAATAATTTGCCATAAAATGTGTTTTATATCGCCAATTTTAAAAAAATACAATTTTTGAAGGACATTCCTCGTATGCATATGTATGATGTGCTCTCATGTCTCACAAAAATACTGTGCAAACGTTGCTATCCGATCCCTTAAATTATCACTGATTTGAAAGCACGTGCACTCTTAAAAAGACCTACTCATTTTTTAATATTCAAATTTGACAAGGAAATCTGATAAGGAAAACTATTCAGATGATGATAATTATAATTATAATATACCTAATCAAAATGAACAGTATATATCTCATCAAAACGAATAGTTACGGGATCAACAATAAATGAGTAGGATTCTATGCTAATAAGGTGCCCCCGCCGTTGCGGGCGCCCCCAAAAAACCGAATTGTACGAAATTAGAGTGTATAGATGCGTTTACATTTAGCACGCCTCAGTCATTGATGTGTTGGTTGATTATTCAACATTTCCTAAGGTTTTAACAATTTTTGACGATGACTATTAATTTTGAGCATATTTTAATGAACTAAAGAGGAAACAAGAAAATTGATCTCTCTCGGTTCCTGGTCCCTTCTCGGAATATGTAATGTTCCCCTGACGGAACGGGTGAAACCTTACGACATACTTCCCATCGTTAGTGTTTCCGGTTTACTTGTTTGTTTGGGTTCTTTTATTATTTATTTTTAGTAAGTAAACGAGGTCGGGCCACGTGGTCGGGCCAACTGGCATAATATACTAATTTAATGTATCAATATTTCTGAAAATGAAATTGGTTTAAGGTTTATTTCCTCGATAAATAAACCATTTTAGCGACTTTGGGAAATTTGACAGATTCTTATGCACGAATCTGTGACACCCTCTTTAAATCAATAGAATTATAGAATAATTATGTACTGCAAGAAATATCTAGAAAGATGATAATCACTGTTAATGAGTCTGCCGTTAATTGGTCCCTTTCGAACTAATGACGAGCTTGCTTCTACTTGAACTCGGATTATCTAAAGGTCAAGATTAATTTCATCCCCAGGGCTAATTACACATCTATTCAATTTTGATAAATAAGGTCAACTTTCTGACGACTTCTGAGGTCGAGGTCACCTGCAAAGTTAACATCTTTTTTTGTGTGCAATAATTGCCTTTTTATAATCCTTTTGCCTTCGAATATGGAAAATAACGGATGGTTTTATATACCGTAAAAATTCGCTAGTTAGCAGTTGTTTTTCTGCTTTTCTAAAGGCTGTATATTTGTTCTTTGCGTATTTCGTATTATTGTTTTTCTTCGTTATCAATATCTTACACCAGTTCGCCTTAAACTATAAATTCCGAATACTATTAGTCATTTCCTATAGCTGAAAAAATAAAGGAAAGCCCCAGATTGGCATTAGATTCTTAAATCTGTGAATTTGTTTAAAGATTTAACAAAATGGAAATAAATCATAAACCCTGTCTCTAATATTTTAAAAATACATTGGGAAATAACACATTTGATTGTTCATTTCTGTAAACACAAGACTCCAAGAATATGTTCTTGCTCTCAGTGTCATCTTGAGATCTCGATGACACCAAACTTGACTCAAAAGTCAACCCAATACTAATACGCCAGCGGTTGTGTTAATAGAGTTTAGCCCTTTCTAAGACAATCACGTTAAAACCACAGCAGATCCAAAATCTTTATAAAATTTCAAAATTGTTAGCATTTTGCCTAGTCACGACCAAATTTGAAATTTACACGAAAGCTGCTTCAAATTGAGTACAAGCATTCCTACTACCGGTCTAGTGGTTCTTGACTAGTACTATGTTTTTGATAGCATTGACTAGTTTGCATATGGCCGTATGCAGGTATAGCATTAGTATAATAACTATCGCGGGAATTGGCTAAGACGTTAATGTGTAGGGCTGTGGTGAAATTGACAAAGTCAACAATGTTTTAGCTTACCCCGGCAAATGATATAGCCTGGCGAGACCATGCTAGCTACCAGTTTTATTGTTTTAGCCAAAAGGGACTATTTAATAAACGGGTCCGTGTGTGTATGTCATTTGTGTGATGCGACTGTGTGTTGTTTTAAAATGCTACTGAATTATGCTTCCCATTTAGACTATACAGGGTGGTCAAATCGAAAGTTAAAATGGGCTATCTTCAGTAGATAGCAAAGGCAAGCCTGTTTGGGCCGAGCACATTTTAATGCTATTTTTGTTCGGTTTTGGATATCTATATTGTGATATAAATTACATGGATATATTAATTGTTGGTATTATCTTTTAAGCAGATATTAAATCATAATTGACCTTTTCGGCAAATCGCATAAGCCTTTGCGGTATATCGTCATTTGACGTCACGCCGATATGTACATCGTTTTAGCGAATACCGTTACTATTTCAAAGCCGTAAAGTGCACAGTAACGATATGCCCATCGGCGTTACGACATCACAACGTAAAAGTTTATAGAATTTACCAGAAAGGTCAATTAAAACCACTCTAGCCTTTGACACTAAACTAAAAAAAATTGTAACAATTTTAAATATATTTTAGAATAGAAGAAAAGAGATATTAAAAAGAAATATGTTTTTGTTGGTGGTGTGAAGATGATGCCGGTCAAGTTAGGATTTTTTTCTGTAATTTAGACCCTTTGTTTTAAAGTGAACATACGTCAATTAAAAAAATACAATAATAATTTCCCATATAACTGATGCTTTTTATATAGTTACTTTGTTTAACCGGTCGGTCTGGGTGGACACACGCTTGGGTCCTGATGGGACAAACTTGATGGGATATACTTGATTTGATAGAAGGAGCAATGTTCCACGTTCAATTCAAATTTAAGGGGAAACAAGAAAATGAATTTCGTTTTTTAATGTGACTATTTTAAGAATTGTGTTACACCCTGTATATTTATCTTGTTCCGTATTGACATTGGTCGATATGGACTGACAAGTCCGAGATAAAATAATGTCTGGGTGATAGCCGTTTTACAATAGAAAATGAAAGATTGACTTAACAGTGAACGCACTGGTTGGCATAACCTGGATCAGACAAAGGACGTACACATTTATAAGTTATGTTATTAGCAAATATTGAGTTAAGCAAAAAATGAAATTCCAGGTCACTCCAATCAAGTGGCCGAAATATCAAGTTTTTATGTCGAAAAGTAGGCCACCATGGTAAGGTTATGGGAACCCGCGACCAGGTAAGTCTACCTTGATATATATCTGTATACACTCTCAAAAGGTCACAACTCAACAAAATGAGTAAAAACTTACTAAAATTGAGGAAATAATGCCTAACATTGAGCTCCTATTGATAAATAGCACCCAACATTGAGGGTATTATTTATTAATAGGAGCTCAATGTTGGGTATTATTTTTTCTCAATTTCAGTATTTTTTTTACTCAATTTCTTGATTTGTGACCTTTTAACTCAACTTGAGTGAAATATTTTCAAGTGTGTATACATTTGTATACACATAATTATAGGACATAATCGTGGAGTCGTAACGGTGATGATGGCGAAGCCGATAATTATTATTATTATTGTTGTTGTGGGATTTGACGATGTTGATCATCTTCATCATCATCATCATCATCATCATCATCTTCATCATCATCATCATCATCATCCCACAACATCGTCATTATCATCATCATCATCATCATCATCATCATCATCAGGTTTATGATGATCACGATGATATGATGTTGGTGGTGAAGGTGGTGGTGATCATGATGACGATGATGATTATCATCACCGCTATCATCATCATCTTCATCATCACCATCATCATTATCACATGATCATCATTATCACATGATCATGATGATCAAGGTAGTTATGGTTATGATCAGCATCATGACGATGATCACGATAAGTATAATTCCTGAACGTAAGCAAACCTTTTGATGACGATCACACAACTTTTTTCCAATAATTCCATTTTTATGTCTCCAAGAAAAAAATAGACCAATGCCCTAATTATTTCCTAAATCAATCCAACTTCTATTCATTCTTTTAAACTTTATTCCAAATTGTTCCATTTAAGCAAAACCAGCCCATAACCTCGGCCGCATAAAATGTGGAAACGGGAAAACCTGTACAAATATGCGCACTTAAGACGTGAAAAGTAGGTCTTAGTAAATAGGACATTGACAAATAAAACGAACTCATATAGGGAAACACGTTTGCATATACCCTCACATTGCTGCATGAATTTGAGCAGTTTGCTACACCATAAAACCACCAAATCTTACAAATATCAGCCAATGTATTACTTCCATCTTAAGAACACTAGGACAGATATTAGTCTTGTTTTATTTATACATATCTGGAAGTATTTTAATGTGAATTTATCAAATTTGATCAATCTTAATTTTTGGAAATGCGTGATGATCAATGTTGAAATTCGGAACGAAGAGAGAGACTCCCGACAGTATTGTTGTCAATTTGTTTGCTTTCTATTGTTTATCAATTAGGTCTCCTATAATATGTTAGTGGGTTCCCACATTGTGTATAGGTTTCTTCAGGTGTATAGGGTTTGCATTATTCGCTGAGAGAAAAGAAATTTGTTGATTTAATTATAACACTCTTAATTATGTCATAGATCAACCACCAGCTCTCCCACCGCTACAGAGAAGGAGCAAAATGAATGCATATAGCCCAAGCCATGCACTGATTACCACAGCGATTCTATAATCATTTTAAATTGGCACAACCAAGAAACGTTCAAGATCGAACTTAACCTCAATGTTGGTAACGTGGACCCGTGGCACCCCGAAGTGGCGGTTACCGGTTATGACGTACGGAGTAATGTGTGCTTACACTTACGCTAACTCTATAACATAACCCTATCCCCGGGCCCTATCCTAAAAAGTAACCCGAGTTAGTGTTAGGGATACTAACCATTATAGTTTATACTAACCCTAACCTGATCCTTAACCCTAATTCCAACATAAAATGCCCTAGCTGGGTACATGGCGTTGCGCTAGTCCGAATATAAAATACACTCAACTAATTGTCCGACACGCCGTTAGTCCGATACACAAAATTCCTATAGAGGTGCGTAAGTCCGAAAATGAAAGTCACTGCGCTCGTCCGAAAAAACAAACAACACGCGCTACAATGTAGTCCGACATGAATTCGGTCCAGCGACGTGTTGGACTAGCGGAGTGATTTTCAGATTCGGACTAGCGGCGTGTCGGACTAGCGGGTGCACCCCCTAAAGCCTAAACATTAAAAATGTTCAGATTATTGGGCGATTCCCGGTTATGTATACTGTGCGGTAGAGATAACAAGATGACGTTTCTCCTACGTCTGCTCAACACACGCATAGCTCATTTATCTTTTCAAATCACTCATGTGATTTGGCAGATGATGAAAATACTGTTCATCAAAACACCATCAGCAGACAGTTCATACTCTACGCTCTATTTCTTGTTCACAATACCTTCCTATCTGTTCATTACGCCAGTCAAAACATTACTAAATATGTCTTTTCTGAACCCAAACACAGTCATATTTATGTAAAAATCGACAAATTAGTAGAGTAATAAATGTCATTAAACATATTGCGTTGTGATGCACACGAACAAGGGAATAACGTTTGCAAATGTTATGGTATTTTGTGTTCCCTCTACACGACGGCTCGACGGGTGGCTGCCCTCTTCGCTAAAACACCTGCCCGGCACACGTGCCATGAACCCGCCGATGACTCTCCCCTTTTGTTCCGCTTTCACCATCGGGGTGACAAGAATAAATAATGACATATTTGACAATATTCTGCATATCCATGTGTTAATAATTAGCAGTTTTGGTTGACTAATTTTATTTATCATGTTTATGATGGCGATTTGTACCTTATGCATGCCTTATGGAGGTGATTGGTGTTGTGTTATCTTCAGTAGATAGCAACACAAAAGGAAAAGTTTTACCGCCCTTTTATGCGAAGAATTCACATGGGTTATCTCAAACCAGATCTATCTGGGCTATTTAGACCCAAATCAGGTACACATGATGATACTCAACTGTAATAACAGTCTTTTTTGTGTATTTTCTATCATATCATTGTCATCTTGTTTTGGACTTATTTTACCTATTTTAATATTTTAGCTGTTCTGGTATCTTGCATTATTGTTTTCTTATTTTTCATGCCCACTTTGACAATTTCTGGATTAGGCTAATAAGACCTTTCTCGGCTAAAATCAGGGAAACACTACCTTGTAGATATATATTGTTTAATGCGACCCAAATCCACTATATTGTTGATATGGACTATACCTGGGGTGACTTTTCGTAAATGAGTAGCCACGTGAATCAAAGACACCCAGCCCAGGATTTTCAATATAGTTAGGAGTTAGACACTTTTACGTCAGTATTTTTGATGTCCGGTATTTTCTACTTCTCGAAAACCACATTTTCCTTGTCATTACAAGTTTATGCAACATAATTTGAAATTGTTATGAAACCATAAATAATAGCTGCCATGTAATCATTTGCAATTAAGTTAATACCAGAACAATTTTGAGCCCACTCTATAGGGAAAATAAATTGTATTTAAAAATGTATGAAAATCCAAAGCATATTTGATGAAGAAAACGGTATTTCCAGCCCTGTTGTGCTTGTCAATCTGAAATTCCATAGAGGGGTATAGACATGATACATGATAGATGGTGTAAAGTATAAAAAGTTTGAATTTTTCAATTGAATTTACCAAACAGGTCTGGAATTCCGCGTATAGAGGATTTATAAATTTACATCAATAAAAAGTTGGAATTCTTCAATTGACTAAAATAGATTATTAATAATTGTCAATTGATCTGAAGGCACAAATTGTGGAAATACGACTAAAAAATAAGGTAGAAACATGGAATTCTAAAGCCTTTGCTTTCAAATTGATAAAACATGAAAAAAATGGAAAATTTGACAAGCAAAGGTATGCAGAATTGGAAGGAATTACCGGCTGTTTAGAGACCACAAAAACGTATGGATTTCTGGTGTATGGATTTCTATAGGGGGAACACATTTGCTATGTAATGGGCCAATTTCTGCATTCTATATAACACATTTTAAAATATTACACCTGGCAGCTATTGCATTTGGCGTCTTCTTGCATAAGCAGCGTTAACAAGTGGATGTTCAGTATGGTGTCTTAATGATGGGTATCTCCAGCACGTGCTTCATGAGCACGCCGATTGTTATCAAACATTATAATTCTAGATCATTTGCTCTAATTTTATACATTTGATTAGCTTATGAAACATTATAATCGTTGTTTTAATTCTTCTTATTTAGTTAATTACAAGGACATCCCATCACCTGTAAACACCCCCTGCTAAGCCTACATGAAGCTTACGAAAGAGAAATTTTTGTGTAGTTTGCATACGGGAAACCTATCGATTTGTTTTGTTTTGTATTTTTAATCTTTTGGTTTTTTAATCGTCGTTTTGGCAAAACAGAATAATATTAATATCAACATGCTAATACTTGGGGTTTTTTTAACTCCAAAGAAATATTTCTTTATTTTTCTGCCATCGGGACAGTACAGTAGTATCTATCAACAGTTAGATGACAGGCTGTTGCTATCAGCAGAAGACAACAGGTTAATGGTATTAATAGGTTGAATGTATTGCAATCAACTGGAGATTGCATATTTTTTTGCTCAGCAGTAGACAGCGGCCTACAAGTAGATATCATTTATTGCTATCAGCAGTAGATAGCATTTATTGTTATCAGCAGTAGATATATCATTTATTGCTATATATCAGCAGTATATATCATTTATTGCTATCAGCAGTAGATATCATTTATTGCTACCAGCAGTAGATATCATTTATTGCTACCAGCAGTAGATATCATTTATTGCTACCAGCAGTAGATATCATTTATTGCTACCAGCAGTAGATATCATTTATTGCTACCAGCAGTAGATATCATTTATTGCTACCAGTAGTAGATATCATTATTGCTATCAGCAGTAGATATCATTTATTGCTACCAGCAGTAGATATCATTTATTGCTACCAGCAGTAGATATCATTTATTGCTACCAGCAGTAGATATCATTTATTGCTACCAGTAGTAGATATCATTATTGCTATCAGCAGTAGATATCATTTATTGCTACCAGCAGTAGATATCATTTATTGCTACCAGTAGTAGATATCATTATTGCTATCAGCAGTATAGCATTTATTGCTACCAGCAGTAGATAGCATTTATTGCTACCAGCAGTAGACAGCATTCATTGCTATCAACAGTAGATAGCATTTATTGCTATCAGCAGTAGATAGCATTCATTGCTATCAGCAGTAGATAGCATTTATTGCTATCAGCAGTAGATAGCATTTATTTCTACCAGCAGTAGACAGCATTCATTGCTATCAGCAGTAGATAGCACTTATTGCTATCAGCATTAGATAGCATTTATTGCTATTAGCAGTAGATAGCATTTATTGCTATCAACAGTAGACAACATTTATTGTTATCAGCAGTAGATATATCATTTATTGCTATATATCAGCAGTATATATCATTTATTGCTATCAGCAGTAGGTATCACTTATTGCTATCAGCAGTAAATATCATTTATTGCTACCAGCAGTAGATATCATTTATTGCTACCAGCAGTAGGTATCATTCATTGCTATCAGCAGTAGATAGCATTTATTGCTATCAGCAGTAGATAGCATTCATTGCTATCAGCAGTAGATAGCATTTATTGCTACCAACAGTAGACAGCATTCATTGCTATCAGCATTAGATAGCATTTATTGCTACCAGCAGTAAACAGCATTCATTGCTATCAACAGTAGATATCATTTATTGCTATCAGCAGTAGATAGCATTTATTGCTATCAGCAGTAGATAGCATTTATTGCTACCAGCAGTAGACATAATTCATTGCTACCAGCAGTAGACAACATTATCAGCAGTAGATAGCATTTATTACTATCAGCAGTAGATAGCATTTATTGCTATCATCAGTTAGATAGCATTTATTGCTATCATCAGTAGATAGTATTTATTGCTATCATCAGTAGATAGCGTTTATTGCTATTAGCAGCAAATATCATTTATTGTAGACAGCATTTATTGCTATCATCAGTAGATAGCATTTATTGCTATCATCAGTAGATAGCATTTATTGCTATCATCAGTAGATGTCATTTATTGCTATCAGCAGTAGATAGCATTTATTGCTATCATCAGTAGACAGCATTTATTGCTATCATCAGTAGATAGCATTTATTGCTATCAGCAGTAGATAGCATTTATTGCTACCAACAGTAGACAGCATTCATTGCTATCAGCAGTAGATAGCATTTATTGCTACCAGCAGTAAACAGCATTCATTGCTATCAACAGTAGATAGCATTTATTGCTATCAGCAGTAGATAGCATTTATTGCTATCAGCAGTAGATAGCATTTATTGCTACCAGTAGTAGACATCATTCATTGCTACCAGCAGTAGACAACATTCATTGCTATCAACAGTAGATAGCATTTATTGCTATCAGCAGTAGATAACATTTATTGCTACCAGCAAGTAGATAGCATGTTATAGCTATCAACAATAGATTTACTACTATCACCTGTGAATTCTCGCTATTCGCAATAAGGGCGCCGCCAGCGGATTTTGCGATGTAATCGTGATGTATCATGGGAAAAGGTCGACATCAAGTCCGCGCAATACGAATATTACCATGCTATTACATAGGAACACGTGACAATATTTTTAGTTTGTCAAAATAAAGGTGTTACACGCGAATCGATACTCAATAATACTTAATAATGTGATTTGAAATTTGCACAATTAATTTTTCACTATCGATTTGCGTGTAATACCGTCGACCTATTCCCATGATAAATCACGATTTTCCCATGATACATCACGATTACATCGCAAACCGCTGGCGGCGCCCTTATTGCGAATAGCGAGAATTGAAATGATTGTTATACACAAGTAGTATACTAGTATATGACATTTATTTCAGTATGAAATATACCCCATGCGCTTATCATCTCCGGCAATGTAATGGTACATGTGCTTCTTAAGCACGAGTCTATTATTATCAAACTTTATACGTCTAGGCTATTCACTCTAATTTTATAAATCTAATTATGGCTCATGAAACGTTTCAATAATTATTTTGAATTTCTTGTTTTAGATAATTACAAGGACTACTTTCCGTACCTCCAAATACCCCCTTAATTAGACCTACACGAAGCCAAACATTTACGTAATTTACATACGGAAATAATGAAATAAATTTGTATCGCAAAAACCATCGTCATTTTTGCCAAACTTAATAATATTAGGCCTAATCCTGTTCACACTTATTTGATTTAAAAACAAAACAAAAACTAGGTCCCTATTTCTGCCAACAGGTTTGGTTCTACCAGAAGTTAGATAACAGGTTTTTGCTATCAGCAGTAGACAGTAGGCATATATGTTAATTTTATTAATGCTATTATAGTAGATTGAATGTATTAATATCAACATGTCTTGTTATCAGCGGTAGACAGTAGGCCTATATGTTAATTTTATTAATGCTATTATAGTAGATTGAATGTATTAATATCAACATGTCTTGTTATCAGCGGTAGACAGCAGGTTATTGCTATCAGCAGTAGACAGCAGGGTAATGATATCAGCTGCAGTAGAGAGCGTAGTAGTATCCAGCATTACACATCGCTTATTTCAGTCATCAGTAGATATCTTTTATTGTCATTAGCAGGAGACAGCGGGTTATTAGCAGCAGACAGTGGGCTATTGCTATCAGCGTTAGACAGTATTTATTGCTATCATCAGTAGATAGCATTTATTGCTATCATCAGTAGATAGCATTTAATGCTATCATCAGTAGATAGCATTTATTGCTATCATCAGTAGATAGCATTTATTGCTATCATCAGTAGATATCATTTATTGCTATCAGCAGTAGATAGCATTTATTGCTATCATCAGTAGATGGCATTTACTGCTATCATCAGTAGATAGCATTTATTGCTATCATCAGTAGATAGCATTTATTGCTATCATCAGTAGATAGCGTTTATTGCCATTAGCAGCAAATAGCATTTATTGTTTTCAACAGTAGACAGCCCTTTTGTTATCAGCAGTAGGTAGCATTTATTGCTATCAGCAGTAGATAGCATTTATTGCTATCATCAGTAGATAGCATTTATTGCTATCATCAGTAGATAGCATTTATTGCTATCAGCAGTAGATAGCATTTATTGCTATCATCAGTAGATAGCATTTATTGCTATCAGCAGTAGATAGCATTTATTGCTATCATCAGCAGATAGCATTTATTGCTATCAGGAGTAGATGGCATTTATTGCTTTCAGCAGTATAGCATTTATTGCTATCATCAGTAGACAACATTTATTGCTATCAGCAGTAGATAGCATTTATTGCTTTCAGCAGTAGGCAGTATTTATTGCTATCAGCAGTAGACAGCATTTATTGCTATCAGCAGTAGACAATATTTATTGCTATCAGCAGTAGACAGCATTTATTGCTATCAGCAGTAGACAGCATTTATTGCTATCAGCAGTAGACAGCATTTATTGCTATCAGCAGTAGACAGCATTTATTGCTATCAGTAGTAGACAGCATTTATTGCTATCAGCAGTAGACAGCATTTATTGCTATCAGCAGTAGACAGCATTTATTGCTATCAGCAGTAGACAGCATTTATTGCTATCAGCAGTAGATAGCATTCATTGCTATCAACAGTAGATAGCATTTATTGCTATCAGCAGTAGACAACATTTACTGCTATATCATTCATTTTCATTTCATTTTTTATCAGCAGTAGATATAATTAGCAGAAGATAGCATTTTTTGCTATCAACAGTAGACAGCATTTATTAGGCTGCTATCAGCAGTATACAACAATTCGTGCTATCATCATTAGGTTCCATTTATTGCTATCAGCAGCAGATGTCATTTATTGCTGTAAGCAATAGCAGTTGTGGCAAGTTTTTTGGTATCGGCAGATCGTTACTATATGAGCAGTAGAATTTTTGCTATCAACATTAGACTGCATCTCCTATCATGAATATGACATTACAACATTCTTCACAATGTTTTGTTTAATGTTGATTGAGTGAGCTACAAATCTGTCTCCATGGACGCAGAAGGATATGCCATTGACCCTGCAAAGTGGCCATTGCTCGAGCTGACCCAAAAGTGACCATACAAAGCTGGTCAGTTTATCCACTAAGCAGTAAAAAGCTTAGCAAATTGACCATCTCTATGCGATCAACACCTTTACGATAATAATTTTCTCAAGTATTTTTTTTTCTCAAAAATTTGCAAAATGCGTTTTATGATACGGTAGGGCCTACTTTTGAAAAAATTATAATAATAGCATATAATATTGAGTACAAATATAGTGAGGTTTAATATAGTGGTTCTTGTTAAAGTCTTTTTAAATTTTTAGAACAAACAAAATTGGAATCGAACGAAAAAACATGTCTTGAAACAATTGCGAAGCTGTAACAGTCACTAATGCGATGACAACAGCTCGACACTGATCGTGGGAGATTAGTGATAAATCCATACACACTTATGATACTGATCCAGCTTTGTGTTATAAGGTGTCTTCGAAAAAAGCCCGATTTTCAGTTTTGTTTTTATCGGTTATTCTAACAGAATTTGTTGATTGTCATGGTTATCTTAGTAACATAAGTCATTGAATGGTTTTATCTGTTGAAATGGTGGAAGTACTCTGGATTTTAAAAAGAATTTGATTGCCAATTAGGACTGCTATACCGTAAAACCTCGTCTACAAGCATATAGTGTGTTTTTGATGAAAGCTAAATTAAAACGAGGCAACCATAAATATGCCAATACTATATAGATTGGTCTTACAATAGTACTTGTTTGTATATGTTTGTATTGGTGATTAATTTGCTCAAACTCCAAAGTATTATCATTTTGTCGATAGATGGCGTCTGGATTAAGTTAGCTTTCATCAAAAGCACTCTATATGCTTATAGACGAGGTTTTACGGTATATAGGTTCAATTAAAAGATATGGTAATACAGGAAAAGGTAATCCATTAATACTGTGCTGCATTTTTCTGGGAGCATACGCAAGCGCGGGAGTAGGGGGTGATATAATGTAATCAAAATAATATAGAATCCCTAGAGTGTATCATCTTGGAGGTGATGTTGATATCGTGACAAAAATGACACGAGTCGTGTTTTAGCGGGACATACTATAGACACAAGCCTGCAAAAAGCGCATAAAAGTTGTACGATCCAGATTATAATGAGATGTCTGTGTTGTCGGAGACGTCTAATTGAAGACCTGAGCGCAAGAAGACCGTAAGTCCACTTGGCCCCTCAACATGTATACACTTAAGTTACGTATAGTTTCTTAGGGTTTTATAATGTTTAATACATGTTCCCGGGTGAAAACATCATGAAAGGTTGTGCAAGATTTGTTTTGGCCCCTGAACATGTATAAAACATTAGCAAACTATACGAAACTATACGCAACTTTAGTGTATACATGTTGAGGGGCCAAGTGGACTTACGGTCTTCTTGCGCTCAGGTCTTCAATTGAATATGATTCACAACCGTGAATCTAGATTGTGATTGTGACTAGTTCCAATATCTATTTTCAAAAATAGTAATTATTATTTATTCATTTTTATCACTAAGAAACAGCATACCAACTGCGCAAATTATTGTTATATATGTATTCAATAAGATTTGTATACTATTAAAAATGATAATGATTAGGTTAAATTTTGAACTGCGGTATAGGCCTACACTATTTTAGTAAAGTAATTAACCCTATGAAAACTACCTGTCTATTGGTCAAAATAAAGTTTTCATTATCAATTGGACCAATCAGCAACATTGTTAGAATAATTTCACCACGCAAAACCAAAAATATTGGGATGAATTACCATTCTGATTGGTGATTAAAGTGAAGATATCACGTAATTAACCAATCAGAGGCAATGTTAGATCGGCAGGTAGTGCTCAAGAGGTTAAACAGATTACTAAGCATTACAAATGGTATCTAACGTAATTTATTTTCCCTCGATTAGGCCAAAGAAATCCTTGAACAGGATTTGAACATGGGACCCATGGGTACCTATGTCTAGCCCAGTGCTCTATACCATATTGAGCTATCATGGAAGCCCAATTATGATATGCCCAAGGTTCCAAATCACATTTCTCCCGCTTCACTAGCGATTATGATCACAAATTGTGTTTTTTCTTCCTTGCCCTACGGAAGGAAAGAATATATAACGTACAATTGAATCATTGCTTATGTCTACAAATTACGAAAGCATAATTATAGTATTTTTAAACATAAGTTACTAGAATAATAATAATAATTACCTATCATTTCATTATTCCCATTGTACATTTTGTACATTTTGTAATCTGTCGCATCAATAACTAACTGGCACGATCCTTAATTAACACGTGAATGACCATATATGTAACAAGTGTCTTAAGTTATTATAGTCATTGCCCACTATAAGGCACACCCACATGATATATAACAATAGAGTTGATTGACAAAAAGGACGTTTTTATGTAAATGGGGTACAGCATTATACAGGAATTAGTCCAAGCTGAGACAGTTTTATTTCTGGCATCCCAATTATAAAACACGGTACAATTCAAATTGCAGCATCTAAACGTTAAGAACATATCAGATACTTTCTTATTTCTTTGAATGAAGGTACTTTTCAAATCAGACTAAAGTCAGTATTTACTGGTAATTAGATCAAACAGATTATACAGCGGGTTAACTTGGGAGCCAGCAGATACAAACAATTGGGTTATATAAAGGGTATAAAACAGTGGCGTAGATTTCTTTTTGACATTGGGGGGGATGAGGTTGGGAAAAAAATCTCGAAGTATACTGAATCCAGCGCCTTTTGCATCCAAAACAAGATTATGGAACAAATGCGCGCGAAGCGCGCGAAAAATGTTGCCATTTTGAAGCTAAACTGTTTAAATATGGTGCACAAGTGGGATAAATTCTCGCAAAAAAATTTGCACTTTAGGGGCTAAAATGGCTAAATATGAGGTTAATTTGGTCAGAAACCCACATACAGCCGTCAACATGGGGGGATGATTGTATGGACCATCCCCTGTCAAAATATTGGGGGATAAAGCAGTAGATAGTGCTATCAGCAGTAGATAGCTTGCTATCAGCAGTATATAGCTTTCTATCAGCAGTAGATAGTGCTATCAGCAGTAGATAGCTTGTTATCAGCAGTAGATAGCTTTCTATCAGCAGTAGATAGTGCTATCAGCAGTAGATAGCTTGCTATCAGCAGTAGATAGTGCTATCAGCAGTAGATAGCTTGTTATCAGCAGTAGATAGCTTTCTATCAGCAGTAGATAGTGCTATCAGCAGTAGATAGCTTGCTATCATCAGTAGATAGTGCTATCAGCAGTAGATAGCTTGCTATCAGCAGTATATAGATTTCTATCAGCAGTAGATAGCTTGCTATCAGCAGTAGATAGTGCTATCAGCAGTAGATAGCTTGCTATCAGCAGTAGATAGCTTTCTATCAGCAGTAGATAGCTTTCTATCAGCAGTAGATAGTGCTATCAGCAGTAGATAGTTTGCTATCAGCGGTAGATAGCTTGCTATCGGCATTTAGATAGCTTGCTATCAGTAGTAGATAGCTTGCTATCAGCAGTAGATAGTGCTATCAGCAGTAGATAGCTTGCTATCAGCATTATATAGCTTTCTATCAGCAGTAGATAGCTTGCTATCAGCATTATATAGCTTGCTATATCAGCTCTATTATAATATTTTATAATATTAAATTACTTGAAAAAATTATAATGATAGCACATAAGATTGAGTATAAATATGGCGAGGTTCAATATAGTGGTTCTTGGGACCCATAGGTACCTTCTAGCCCAGCGCTCTATAACACATTGACTGGGCTATCAAGGAAGACAATGATAGGCCCAAGGCTCCAAGTCACATTTCTCCTGCTTCACTAGCGACAAGAAAATTAAAGAAATATAGTATTTTTTTATCAAAAATGAAGTTTTTTTCTTCCTTGACCTACGCGAAGGAAAGAATATATAACGTATATACAATTAAATATATTCATATGTCTACAAATTACGAAAGCATAATTATAGTATTTTTAAACATAAGTTACTAGAATAATAATTACATATCCTTTCATCAGTCCCATTGTGTAATCTGTCGTATCAATAACTCACTGGCACGGTCCTTAATTACCACATGAATGACCATATAATACAATTGTCTTTAAGTGTTTTTTTTTTCAATGAACAATTGTCTTAAGTTGTTATAGACATAATTGCCCAATATTAAGGCCCACCCACGACGTGATTATAACAATAGAGTTGATTAAAAAAGGATGTTTTATGTAAATGGCAGGAATTACTTAGTTTGGTACAATTTTCAAACCTTCCTATTTATTTTATTATTTAATTTATATCGCACTTTTTTGCACTACTTTATGTAACTTGCCTAATGCTTTTAAAATCGAAAAGAAAAATTGAAATATCTCATTTACTTTTTAATTATAAATTGTTAATTGCTTGCTATCAGAAGTCAGCTTGCTATCAGCAGTAGATAGCTTGCTATCAGAAGTAGATAACTTGCTATCAGCAGTATAGAATGCTTGTTATCAGCAGTAGATAGCTTGCTATCAGCAGTAGATAGCTTGCTATCAGCAGTAGATTGCTTGCTATCAGCGGTAGATAGCTTGCTATCGGCATTTAGATAGCTTGCTATCAGCAGTAGATAGCTTGCTATCAGCAGTAGATAGCTTGCTATCAGCAGTAGATAGCTTGCTATCAGCAGTAGATAGCTTGCTATCAGCAGTAGATAGCTTGCTATCAGCAGTAGATAGCTTGCTATCAGCTTGCTATCAGCAGTAGATAGCTTGCTATCGGCATTTAGATAGCTTGCTATCAGCAGTAGATAGCTGCTATATCAGCTCTATCTAAAATGTTCATTCAGCACTGAGTAGATAGCGCAACATTATTAACAGGATAAACCAGTGGTATAAATATCAACACTTATCGTATCGGAAATAATCACAGTATCAGAAAAAATAATAGAACTTTAACACAGAGCACTCATTTACTCAAAATACCAAATATCAATTTCCTGAATAATCCCAATAAATCTTCACATAACAAATGACATCACTGCACCCCTATATTCGACTTTTTTGCAAAGTTTTAGATTCAGATTTGATTCCAACCATACTATACTGAAAAACACACTCTACAACATTAATTTTTTAATACAATAAATATTGGTGCGTTTACTGGAATCGGTGTATAGCTATTATATAGCTACACTGTTTATGTTGCTGACATCCGATTGCTATCCACTTATACTAGACACTTGAAACGTCTCCGACAATTTGTGCTTGATTGTTTTTAGAACTTAACTGCCTCAACTCCAGGGCATTTTAGATTGTTTTTGGTAACGAGTGACATGCAAATGACTGTTAATGTGTCATATGTGTTTAAGGCGGCTGGCTGAGAGGTACGTACTTTAACTCTCCATAAGCGTATCAACTGCAGACGACATGATTTTCTTTTTAAAAAAAATTAATATAATTATTTCAGATTTTTGTACTTTCATGACCATATTTGGAATCAGCATGGAAAATGCATTAAAATGAGTACAAACAAGCCAAGTATTGGTTCAGTGGTTCTTGAGATGGTTCTAAATATTTTAAGAAAATTTCTTAACACTTGGATTTTTTATGTTGAAACATATGGCCAACACGCTAATCATTTAGGTGACACCGGATGCTACAGCTATATTTGACATCGTTTGAGGAGGGGTTGGAAATAATTTTATGACAAAATGTTATGTTTATATAGATTTTTATCTTACTATAGGAATCTGCCAATGAATTACTGCAATCCCAGTTCCATAATGTCTTGTGATTCTTCTTTTTTATGGTCAAGCAGTACCTACCGCGAAATTACCCAGAAATAATATTTTCAAACAGAATCGCAAGATATGTTAAGCTTTTCTTCCAAGGATATAGGAGATTTGTATTCACTGGTGTGCACTCTAAAAAATTATATGTTTTCATATTTATATATTATATCATAAATTTGGATACTGGTAAACATAATTAGACTGGTTTTTTTACGTTTGAAGTGTATTTTACTACGCAAATAAGCTAATTTACATGGTATCAATTTTAGCATATTTTGCTATCTACTGCTGATAGCAATGACAAAATTACCCAGTTAACTAACTTGATGCATTGCCAGTTCAATCTCTCTAAATATGTGCAAACAAACATGAAGACATACAAATTGCATAAGCAAATGAGGAGAAAATATATAGCCAGTGGCGTAGCATCATACGGGTGGGGGTTGTGTGGGGGGGGGGGGAGATGTGCCCTCTCAATTGAAGTTTGAAGATTTAGAAAATCCCATAAAATTGCACACAAAAAAAGTTAAAACTCCCTAATGGGTTGTTTCAGTTGCAATCCATACACTCAATTTATCATGAATATGGGAGACATGAACTTAATTTTCCACACAGGGAGTGTGAATTTCAGATGGGATCACCAGAAATATGTGTGACTCCGTTTAAAATCTACACTCCCTGTGGAGATTAAGGCTATGTCATAGGGGTTGTATGGACTTTAACTGACATAGCCCTTTTTAAAATTCCTTTTAAGGTTTAGTCTCTTCATTAAGAATCGTACTTTTCACAATGCTAATGTGAAATTTGAAGAAATATATGAAATACAGTTTAACGTTACCTTAAGACAGGAGTCACCTTCACTCTTACATATCGATACACGTATTGGTTTTGGGTGATTATAAGAAAAGTATAAGATTATACGAAGGAAATCAATATAATAGGCAAATCAGAAAAAGTTATGGAAAAGGAAAAAGAGAAAAAATGAGGAAGGAAACCGGACTAAGGAAAAAGGGGCATATCTCATAGTCAAACGTGTGAATTTTGTTAATTGCATATAAATAGAAATTCAAATAAAATACTTTAAAAGAATGAGTCAATTTGTTTCAGTCTCACAGTAAGAGGCAATGATGATATATTATGTTATTTTTAGTAAAGCAAGGTCAACAATTTTTAGTTAACGGTATAATGCACAGGCACTTTGGCGTATAGGAAATTAATATCTCGCCACTCATTTACAGGCTCTTGTTTTTCTTATTCATTCTATTGAAAACTCTTTCATGCCCAACTTGCTGCGAACTATAGCAATTAGTCGGCGCTTGCAAAGCAAAACAATGCGGCAAAAGTCATATATGTCTCTAAACGTAACGTTATGAAGCGGTTATGTGCGATGCTAGGCAAATTTAACATATACGACCGAACAGCCGGTTGGGGCTTAAACTAACTTGTTTTCAGTATCGAGACACGTGATTTGTTGAGGTCGTGTTGGTATGACTGAAAATGATATTGTTCTGAAAGAATGTTTACTTGTATTTTTTGCATGGAGATTGTTTTGGAAAGGGTGTCATTAAACCATGTAAACGTTGAGATTGGATGTATAGGGTCAGCCTTTGTGCTATCTTCAGTAGATAGCAGGTGAGCGAACGGGTGATGCTGATTATGCAGAGATGATGATGATGATGCTTCTGTTGATGGTGTTGTTAATGATGAAGATTATGATGATGATGATGATGATGATGATGACGACGACGACGACGACGACGACGACGACGACGACGACGACGACGACGACGACGACGACGACGACGACGACGACGACGACGACGACGATGATGATGATGATAATCAAGAAAAATGATGAAACAAGTATGATGACGACGATGATGATCCCAGCAAACACAAAAAAGTTTTAAAAACGTTTTAATAAGTTATATTTTGGCTTTTGGTTTAGGTAAAAACATTTTAATAACATTAAAATGTCGGGTTATATAAAGGTCATGATAACGTTTTAAAACGTTTTGTATGAAAACACACTACAACAAATATTTTTAAATGTTTTCCAAAAATGTTATTGTAAACTATTTTTGCAAATATTTTTGCCAAATATTGTGTCAATACTTAAATAACATTATGTTAAAATGTTTGAACCCAGCAAACACAGAAATGTTCTTAAAATGTTTTTTCAAAACCTTTTAATAACATTTAAATGTCGGGTTATATAAAGGTCATGAAAACGTTTTTAAAACGTTATTGAAAATATTTTGGGCAAACATTTTTCGCCAAATATTTGTTCTACCCCAAAATAACATTCTGTTTAGAATGTTTTGTATCAAGTTTTGAAGAATGTTTTTGAAATGTTATTAAAACGTTTTTATACCCTTTATATTACCCGACATTTAAAAGTTTGCTGTAAAACATTTTTGTTTGCTGAGCAGTAGATTATCAAGAAATATTTTTTAAGGTTATGAAAACGTTTTATACTCTTAATATACCCTTTATATAACCCGACATTTAAACGTTTTCTGACAACCTTTTATAACCTTTTGCGAATGATGTCGAAAACGTTTTGGGTTTGCTGGGATGATGATGATGATGATGATGATGGTGATGGTGAAGATGATGATGATGATGGTGAAGATGATGATGGTGATGGTGATGATGATGATGATGGTGATGATGATGCCTATGCATGATAAAAATAATAATGATGACAGTCAAATATACTCCAACTAAAATTGATATTATTCACCGTATAGTACTGTTTTCCTTTGTGAATTTACAATCGTCAAAATACCAGGACTGTGTCGAAGCCTCTGCTGAAAACAAACCACCACCTGCTCGGTGTCTGAAACTAGTTACGAAAATAATCATGTATAAGGTGATGCAATCAAACAAAATCAGTAACTTGTCGCTGGAATTAATTTTGAGTTATGACCAAATTTATTTCGTATTTTATTGTTTTGAGCAACATAAAATGAGCATACCTTGTACAACGTATAAGTCCTCCTTGATGGGATTTTCAACGTTTTGTATCCCCTTTATCGGGTAAGAATGATATTAAGTTTAAATATGAGACACATTGATTTTGTCCGACAAACGACTGATTTCGTCGAATTTGGCGCATCACAGGATCAGGGAAGATGAGGAAAGATATAATTAAAGACGGGTCAAGTTGTTTAACTGCTAGGAGTCTACAAAACAAAGGTCAAAGGTGAAAAGGTCGTGACCTGATGAAATAGTACATAATACATTCTTTGTAAAGATGAACTTCCATTTTAATATTTTTATTATGTAGCTTAACGTTTAGGTTGTTTAGATATTGTCAACAATTGTTTTATCTGTAATTATTACACAACTATAATCTTCTTCAACCTTCGAGTATTTTAATGCATCCACGCAAATGGGCCATTCCATTTAAAATCCACACTACCCCTGTGGAAGATGTTGGAAATATCTTTCACAGGGGGAGTATGAATTTAAAATGGAATGAACACGGGCTGCTCCATTTGAAACTCACTCTCCCTCTCTGTGGAAGATTCAGGTTGAATCTTTCCCATCCCAGAAGGTGTATGAAATTCTATTGGAGCTGCCTAATGTGTTCATTCCATTTGAAATTCATACTCCCCCTGTGTAAGATATTTCCAAAATCTTCCACAGGGGTAGTGTGGATTTTAAATGGAATAACCCAATATAATACGAAAGTAGGTGCAATGACTGAAACAAAAGATTATTGTGAAAATAATAACTCGTTGATTGAGTTGAAGTCAATCAGAACGTTATGTTATTATTCCAATGACAATCGTTTCCCGTTTAAGGTACCGCTACATACGTGAAGAAAACAAATATTCATTAACCTCTTTAAAACATTTTTTTAATGATATAGGGGACATTGAGCGAAATAATACTTGACTCTTTGCAAGGTGTACCCTTTAAAGCATGGCGCAAGACCCTTTATACCATCTAAAAAACAGGGAGTATAAGTCAGTTTAAACTTTTGGAAAAAGGGAGTATATTAAGGGGGTACTACACCCCTGGCAAATTTTGTGCCTATTTTTGCATTTTTCTCAAAAATTATAGCACATTGGTGACAAGTAAGATATGTATATTATAGGGGCAAGCACTGAAAATTCAGCAACTCAAGGCAAGTAGTTATTTATTTATTGATCAAATAATGGTTTCCCTCATTTTTGACTGTAACTCCACAACTGTTGTCTGTACTGAAATAAAAATTTCCAGTGCAGTAGTTGTAGAAAAATGCAAAAATAGGCAAAAAATTGGCCAGGGGTGTAGTACCCCCTTAAGTTTATGTTATTTGAAGGGTTGGGATGGGATATGGAAATTAGGTTACGGCGTCGAGGTACTCTTTTAAAGGCTTAATGTACAATTTCCTTCAAATTTTAAATTTGTCATGATATACTCAAAATGCTGAAATAATACTAGTAATAATGATCGGGAATGGTTTCTGTCCATTTTGAGCTGAAATAACGAGGTAACGTGAAAGAAACACTGCTTGTTATTTTGGCCGTTTAACACGCAGTTCTATGGGCGGACATAAAGTCATAATTTCTTGAATTATGACTTTATGTCGAACTTTGCTCTGTTTACCTACAAACACAACAAATTTGGCTGATTCCATTTAGGTGCAAGTTGTGACATGTGTAAACATTACAAATATGCCAAAAAATCAGGTTTGAAAAAAATTAACCAAATTCATATTATAAGATCGTACATTATGACTTTTAAGAACTTCAGGAGAGCTTTTAGCTCTCTATACTGCAATTTCAGAAGATAATCCCAGTTGCCACCGTCTTATTATACATATTTTCATTTCGGTTAAAGAAAAGTTCAACAAAAATGTCAAAAATAGTGGATTTTAAGAAAATTGTATCACCAGTGCACTGCTACCTTAAATTCTCCACGATTTAGCTAAGCTACAGTGGACTTATTCATTACTCAATAATCAAAATAATTTGAATAATAAAAGCAAAATATATACTGTGGCATTGAGTAAAATAAAGAAAAGAGAATCATAACAAAATATCTTTTCAAGTGAATTGAATTTGGTATGTGTATTATTGTTGTGTGTATACTTCTGTGTACTAGTGCAGTTGATATTGTATTCAACATGTTCAACGTGTAATATTTTGCTTCAGTGACACCTTTAATTTTCAATCAAGTTGGGCCTCAATAGCGCTAATAATGGCTGATTATTATTCTCATAATGAGCAACATTACAGCTCGGAAGAAGTGATGAATAGTTTCTATACTGTGCATTTCTATAGCGTTATTTTTATGGAAATAATGATACAATACTATCATTGAATTGGTGTCGAGGAAACCTTTTTAACCGGATAGCGCCTATTGAAATGCTAAATTCTACGCAACTGATAGGGTATTGTATGCCGGGTTCTTAGCGTACGGAGAGTTCGTGTTCAGGCTCAGATATACGGCGGCTTTCAAAGCCTGCGTGTGTGTGCTACACAGTATTTCTTTTCACATTAAAAATTTTGTCGGAATATTATAATGGTTACTATTTTCTATGATAAATCGTAACATGGAGGTGTTTTCATGGTTAAATTGCAGGCGATGTTGGAGCTTACACAGAAAACGTATGCCTGACGCAGTGAGTGTTGAACTGGCGGTGAAAATGGACTCACTTGTCATTTGATGTAAACTTAACACTATCAAGGCAGGTATGTGTATATTTTAATCAATTAATTTATATACTACTATATTAGTGTAAATGTATGTAACGTTCTGTAATTATGACCCTTTTCGCGATCTACTAACCGAGGAGGAAGTAGATATAATGATTATCGTTATGACAAACCGGAAGTCGCATATCTCGCCTCATACCTGCGCAAAATGGGCAGCTATATTTGGACTAGAGTATTAAAACTTGGGTGTATCCTTCGTGTAATTGTAAGAGAGCACCAAACAAATCCCAACTCTAATCCTAACCCTAACCCTTAACCTAACTCTAACCCTAACCCTAAATCCTATCCCTAATCTTAACTCTAATCCTATATTAGTATTTCATGCTCTCTTATACACTAGGATAAACCAAAACTTGCTGCTGCCGCTGTGATATGATGGTCATGAGAGTTTTGGTATTTGTCTCTGTTTTATTAGTGATTGCTCTGTGCGGCAAAACACATGGGTCCTGACATGGGTATCGTTGCCAACTGAAGCAGTAATTATTGCAAGATAATAATATCGTCCTGTTGTGACAGGTTAGCACAATTTCATGTTTATTATGGTGTTTCCATTTTATGACCGTCTACAAGCATTATAGTGTTTTTGATGAAATCTAAATTAATATGAAACAAGCGTAAATATGCCAATACAATAGATTGGTGTTACAATAATACTTGTTTGTAAATGCTTGAATCTGTAATTTATTTGCTCAAACTCCATAATGGTGCATGGATTAATTTCGCTTTCATCGGAAGCTCTCTATATGCTTGTAGACGAGGTTTTACGGTATGCCAACAATTATACAATTTAGTATGTATAGTTTCTTGGTGCTCGAAAGCACTAAACCAACACTATTTTCAACAAATTTATGATAATGAATTGGAATTTAGGATTATATAGGATTAGAATTAAGGATTAGAAGTAACCTATAAGGACTATTATGTATAGCCATGCTTAAGAACTTGATCCGTACATCCAAATCAGATTTGGTGAAGATCTGAGACGTTGTCTTACACTTTGTTCTCGAAATATATAAGTTAAAAACTCACTTCCCATTGCGTGACATGTACATGTATTTTACCAGTAGCACATGTACAATAACATATAACTTTCGACATGTTGTGTAAAACGGGAAGTAAATATCGGTGAATTGTAATACTCTGTAGTAAAATAGGTCCAGGTCATGAATCAATCATGAGAACAAAAGGCCGATATGGTAACAGCACATTAGAGTCATGATATTCAACACTGGTAGCAGATTTGCAGGATAATTCCTGTTTCGTATTGATTATCGCATAAATCTCTGCCTTTTTACACAGCTGTGATAATTTTCTCGGTAGTTTATACTTCAAACGCAACTGTTATGGGGGTTAGTACAATTATTGAAAGAGGAAAAAGCGAGAATAAATCTTAGACCCTATACCCCGGTCTCAGTAGTGGAGAGTCATTATTTTCACGAATTATATATACGATATGCCTGACATTAAAAACTAATTACTCCCCCCCAAAAAAAACCCAACAACAACAAGCAAGCAAGAAACAATCCAACCAAGTATTAAAGTAAAAAACAACCAACCAACCGCCCACTCGCCTGCTCTTAACAAAACAAACAATTAAGCGAGTAAACAAAAACACCTCACACACCCCACCCCTACACCCAACATAAACACCCACAAAAAAACACCCCAGCAAACCACTGAAAATCTAATAAAGTTTATTTTATGCTGTAGTCGCGTTTTTGTTATGAAGGTAGTTTTACCAGTGCCCGGGTTCTTACTCAAGAAAATTTAGTCTTCATCTACATGAATCTGGAAGGAAACCTTTTTCAGCTATCGTAAATCACATGCTATACCGAATTTATTGAAGATATCATTGGTTAATTGCTATCTACGGAAGATAGCACAGGTCAAATACGATACAATAAAAGAACACTGCAAAAAATATTTTACTCAACACTGAGTAAAAAGGTCACAGCTCAACAGTTGAGTAAAAAATTACTCAACATTGAGCTCATCTACACTGTTAGAAATGAATGTAAATTTACAGTTTTTGAAGATGTAATTATACGGTTGACATTGTCTTTATTACAAAAACACGGTATTTTACGTGTAAAATACAATGAAACGGAAATTCACGCGTAAAAATACAGTACACAGACTACTCAAGACTTCCATATCGTTTTTTTACGTTCTGATACTGTCGTTTAACAAAAAACTATGAATTTACAGGTTTTAACTTGTAAATACACGTCCGACCCCGTTCTTTTACATTGTGATACTACCGTTTTGGAAATAACTGTGAATTTACAGGTTTGAACTTATATCAAAATTGTCATTTTACATCAACACGGTATTTCAAGTGTAACAATACAGTACACACATATATATACACGTCCGACTCCGTTCTTTTACATTCTAATAATGCCGTTTTGGAAATAACTGTGAATTTACAGGTTTTGAAAATACAAATATTGTCTTTTTACATCAACACGGTATTTCAAGTGTAACAATACAGTACACACATATATATACACGTCCGACTCCGTTCTTTTACTTTATAATAATGCTATTTTAGAAATAACTCTGAATTTACAGGTTTTGAAAATACCAATATTGTCTTTTACATCAACACGGTATTTCAAGCGTAACAATACAGTACACACATATGTAAATACACGTCCGACCCCGTTTTTTTACATTATGATAATGCCGTTTTGGAAATATCTGTGAATTTACAGGTTTTGAAAATACCAATATTGTCTTTTTACATCAACACGGTATTTCAAGCGTAACAATACAGTACACACATATGTAAATACACGTCCGACCCCGTTCTTTTACATTGTGATACTACCGTTTTGGAAATAACTGTGAATTTACAGGTTTTGAAAATACCAATATTGTCTTTTTACATCAACACGGTATTTCAAGTGTAACAATACAGTACACACATATATATACACGTCCGACTCGGTTCTTTTACATTCTAATAATGCTATTTTAAAAATAACTGTGAATTTACAGGTTTTGAAAATACCAATATTGTAATTTTACATCAACACGGTATTTCAAGTGTAACAATACAGTACACACATATATATACACGTCCGACTCCGTTCTTTTACATTCTAATAATGCTATTTTAAAAATAACTGTGAATTTACAGGTTTTGAAAATACCAATAATTATTGTCTTTTTACATCAACACGGTATTTCAAGCGTAACAATATAGTACACACACATACAGTATATATACAAGTCCGACTCCGTTCTTTTACATTCTAATAATGCCGTTTTGGAAATAACTGTGAATTTACAGGTTTTGAAAATACCAATATTGTCTTTTACATCAACATGGTATTTCAAGCGTAACACACAGTACACACATATGTAAATACACGTCCGACCCCGTTCTTTTACATTGTGATACTACCGTTTTGGAAATAATTGAATTTACAGGTTTTATCTTATATCAAAATTGTCATTTTACATCAGCACGGTATATTTGAAGCGTTACAATACAGTACACACATAATTTATGTAAATACACGTCCGACCCCGTTCTTTTACATTGTGATACTACCGTTTTGGAAATAACTGTGAATTTACAGGTTTTAACTTAAACCAAAATTGTCATTTTACATCAACACGGTATTTCAAGTGTAACAATACAGTGCACATATATATATGCACGTCCGACCTCGTTCTTTTACTTTGTGATACTACCGTTTTGGAAATATCTGTGAATTTGCAGGTTTTGAAGATACCAATATTGTCTTTTTTACATCAACACGGTATTTCAAGCGTAACAATACGATACACACAGTTTTACATTCTAATCATGCCATTTTGGAAATAACTGGGAATTTACAGGTTTTGAAAATACCAATATTGTCTTTTTATATCAACACGGTATTTCAAGTGTAACAATACAGTGCACATATATATATGCACGTCCGACCTCGTTCTTTTACTTTGTGATACTACCGTTTTGGAAATATCTGTGAATTTGCAGGTTTTGAAGATACCAATATTGTCTTTTTTACATCAACACGGTATTTCAAGCGTAACAATACGATACACACAGTTTTACATTCTAATCATGCCATTTTGGAAATAACTGGGAATTTACAGGTTTTGAAAATACCAATATTGTCTTTTTATATCAACATGGCATTTCAAGTGTAACAATACAGTACACACATAATATATACAAGTCCGACTCCGTTCTTTTACATTCTAATAATGCCGTTTTAGAAATAACTGTGAATTTACAGGTTTTGAAAATACCAATATTGTCTTTTTACATCAACACGGTATTTCAAGCGTAACAATACAGTACACACATATGTAAATACACGTCCGAACCCGTTCTTTTACATTGTGATACTACCGTTTTGGAAATATCTGTGAATTTGCAGGTTTTGAAAGTACCAATATTGTCTTTTTACATCAACACGGTATTTCAAGCGTAACAATACAGTACACACATATGTAAATACACGTCCGACCACGTTCTTTTACATTGTGATACTACCGTTTTGGAAATATCTGAATTTGCAGGTTTTGAAAATACCGATATTGTCTTTTTACATCAACACGGTATTTTAAGTGTAACAATACAGTGCACAGATATACACGTCCGACTCCGTTTTCTTACATTACTGTCGTTTTGGAAATAACTGTGAATTTGCAGGTTTTGAGGATACCAATATTGTCTTTTTACATCAACACGGCATTTAAAGAGTAACAATACAGTACACATAAATACACGCCACACTGTTAGAAATGAATGTAAATTCACAGGTTTGGAAGACGTAATTATGATACGTTTGACATTGCTTTTTTATACTTCAACACGGTATTTCACGGGTAAAAATACATTAAAACGGTAATTCACGCGTGATAATACAGTAGACAGACTACTTACAATTGCCAGACCGTTTTTATACATTCTGATACTGCCGTTTTGGAAGTACCTGTGAATTTACAGGTTTTGAAGATATCAACATTGTCTTTTTACATCAACACGGTATTTCAAGTGTAAAAATACAGTACACAAACTACATATACACGTCCGACTACGTTTTTAACACGGTCTGATACCGTCGTTTTAGAAATCCACTGTAAGTATTTTGAAGATGTATTAACACGGTCGACATTTGTCTTTTTACATCAAAACGGTAATGACGTGTAAAACTACAGTAAAACAGCTATACCAGTCTGAAGGGTGTTCTAACATAATAATAAGGTGAACTGACGTGTAATTATCTTTTTAAATATAAATATGGTAAAATAACACCGGTTGCTGTTTTTTGACAGTGAAAATATCAACATTGAGTTATTTAACGTCAGTGTCTGCAATTGCAAAAGAGCTGGTATATATATATTTATGTCTTTCTTTATTCATACAATATTAAAGCTTTAAGGTACAGAATTGTATACGAGAAAGTGTTTCAAAAGTAAGTTAACGATTTGGCATATTTTTTATTACAACTGTCTACTTCAGAAACTCGTAATTTTACAGGTTTGTAGTCATTAATAACGCTTGATACTGTTTTAACACTTCAGTACGATAAGCTGACGTGTAATTACGTTTTTACAACAGAGTTACTACGGTAAAACATGTAAACGTTTACAAGATATGTATAATATTGTACGGATTTTGAGTTAAATAACGGAATTTAACCGTTTTTATAACAATCAGTAATATCAATAGTACGGAAGATACCGTAATTTTACGGAACCGTTACTGGAGAATTGAAAAAACAAACAAACACTTCTATCAAAATGGCGGGCAACAGTCTGTATTCAACAACATTTAATTCCCGCATAAATCACATTGTATTGTGACCATCTATTGAAGCCTCCTGGCTTCATTCCTACAAATAGCAATGATTATCATATAGGGAAACATGGGTTTAATTTTGGAGTCAGCAACTGCAGTTAGAATCGTGTAATTTGAGGCCAAGATCCCACGCACAACGGACAGGTAAGATGGTTTGATGTCGGTGTTTTAATTCTTAGTGTAAAAGAAATCTATAGAGTTTGATGCGCCTTATCAATATGTGATATAATGTTGATAAGCTTTAATTATTGGCGTAAATTAAATCTACAGAGTTTGATGAGCATGATGTGTCATATACAATGTTAATTGATAAGCTGAATCTAAGGTGTGGCCGCTATAAGTATAAAAGGATGAGGCACGGTATGGTATATGGCATTTTAGGTAAAGTTTTAAAAAAATCAGTTGGTGTAGTACTGTTTTGCCATGTAGCCTGTCTTGATTAATGATTTTTAGAATGCAAATGTATATGATTTTTGTATAATTAATTATAGATTTATGTAGCCTAATGAAAATTCATACATTTCATATGATATATCGATAACTACCCAACAAACACAAAATTTTAAAACGTTATAAACAAGTTATAAACGTGCTTTGGTTTTGGTCATAACGTTTTAGTAATATTTAAATGTCAGGCTACAACACAAATTTTAAAATTTTGTCAAAATGTTATTGTAAAACGTTTTTGGCAAACAGTTTTGCCAAATATTTTGTCTACACTTAAATAACATTTTGTTCGAATGTTTTCTAGTTTCAAAAATGTTTTTAAATGTTATTAAAACGTTTTATCCCCTTTATATACACGTCCGACTCCGTTCTTTTACATTCTAATAATGCCGTTTTGGAAATAACTGTGAATTTACAGGTTTTGAAAATACCAATATTGTCTTTTTACATCACCACGGTATTTCAAGAGTAACAATACAGTACATACATATGTAAATACACGTCCGACCCCGTTCTTTTACATTGTGATACTACCGTTTTGGAAATATCTGCGAATTTGCAGGTTTTGAAGATACCATTATTGTCTTTTTCACATCAACACGGTATTTCAAGCGTAACAATACAGTACACACATAATTATGTAAATACACGTCCGACCACGTTCTTTTACATTTTGATACTACCGTTTTGGAAATATCTGTGAATTTGCAGGTTTTGAAGATACCAATATTGTCTTTTTTACATCAACACGGTATATTTCAAGCGTAACATAATACAGTACACACATGTAAATACACGTCCGACCACGTTCTTTTACATTGTGATACTACCGTTTTGGAAATATCTGTGAATTTGCAGGTTTTGAAGATACCAATATTGTCTTTTTACATCAACACGGTATTTCAAGTGTAACAATACAGTACACACATATGTAAATACACGTCCGACCACGTTCTTTTACATTGTGATACTACCGTTTTGGAAATCTCTGTGAATTTGCAGGTTTTGAAGATACCAATATTGTCTTTTTTACATCAACACGGTATTTCAAGCGTAACAATACAGTACACACATATGTAAATACACGTCCGACCACGTTCTTTTACATTGTGATACTACCGTTTTGGAAATATCTGAATTTGCAGGTTTTGTAGATACCAATATTGTCTTTTTTTACATCAACACGGTATTTCAAAATTTTATTGTAAAACGATTTTTGGCAAACAGTTTTGTCAAATATTTTGTCTCCACTTAAATAACATTTTGTTCGAATGTTTTCTAGTTACAAAAATGTTTTTGAATGTTATTAAATGTTATTTTATATAACTTGACGTTCAAACGTTTTCTGTAAAACTTTTTCGTGTTTAAAAGAAACTAATCACTGTTTTGTTTTTTATTTTAATATGACAGATTGATTATGCCAAGAAAGAAGGTGTGAACCAAAAGTGAAAAGCAGAAGCCATGCACCGTGTCATAGCCATGGAGGATAGAAAGCTTGAATCAGAGTACGGCAGGAAGCGGAGCTATAGCGTGGACATGATATGTCTGATATGGACATGCAGGTGTGGACATGTCTGGAGGTGCAAATTTGCAGTTGACTCAAAGGTACGACTGCGGATGTGCCCACCTACATTCACTGTTGACTGCTGTGGATGTGCAACTTCTTGTGCAATACTTCCAAAATAATGATGGCAATCCTTGCAGGCTATTAATGCTATTTGATATTTTAGTTTATATGATATATGGCTGAAGAACTGGCTGAAGAGGCAAGAATGAAGAATCCCTCATCGACAAAGCTTGAGAAGGCCGGCTGGTGCAAGAGATTTATGAGAAGACATCCTAATCTGTCACAGAAAGCTGGATCTTATTCTTAGACTTAATGGTTCAAAATGTTCAGTATTTATGTCCAAATTGAACCACAGATGTACACTAATTCTATCACGTTACATCATAAGTAACCGATCTTTATCACATTATTGACAGGACATGGCAATGTTGAATAATGACACATGACTCTGTTCTGAGAATTTTACCATTACAGCTAGACCTACAATGGACATGATGAAGTGGTTCATATTGGGAAACAGTGCATGGCACTGTTGGCATGCCAAATCTGCATCACTCTGGGCTATGTAACCTCTGAAATCCAGAACAACGAGGACTTCTGTATCTATGTCACATTGATTCACATACATGTCGCACGTTGGAAAAACTTGAGTCCTGCAACAGTGATTACACGTTTTATTACAATATTTACTAAAAGTTCAGGAAGCCTTTGCTTATACACACATAATTATTTGTCAAGTCGTACAAAAATGTAGGGTTCAGCGGGGATACAAAATAATAGGTAATTAAAGTACCATACTGATGCAGATGATGAGTGCCAGTGTTAAAGATTTGAATATTTGTTGACTATAAATTCCATAGCTTTCCATTAGCTGCTTGTACCTGTAGTGTTACTGTAATTCCTAGTTAAGGATTAGAATATTTGTTGCCTAGTATTAAATTGCTAAAATAATAATGATGGAAATACCATATTGTTGATTAATATGAATCTGATGTGCCATGTAAAAAGCCCCATTTGTTTAGTAGCTACACTGTTAGAAATGAATGTAAATTTACAGTTTTTGAAGATGTAATTATACGGTTGACATTGTCTTTATTACATCAACACGGTATTTTACGTGTAAAAATACAATGAAACAGTAATTTACGCGTAAAAATACAGTACACAGACTACTCAAGATTTAAATATCGTTTTTTTACATTCTGATACTGTCGTTTAACAAAAAACTGTGAATTTACAGGTTTTAAGTTATATCAATATTGTCATTTTACATCAACACGGTATTTCAAGTGTAACAGTGCACACATATATATACACGTCCGACTCCGTTCTTTTACATTCTAATAATGCCGTTTTGGAAATAACTGTGAATTTACAGGTTTTGAAAATACCAATATTGTCTTTTTACATCAAGACGGTATTTCAAGCGTAACAATACAGTACACACATATGTAAATACACGTCCGACCCCGTTGTTTTATATTGTGATACTACCGTTTTGGAAATAACTGTGAATTTGCGGGTTTTAACTTATCTCAATATTGTCATTTTACATCAAGACGGTATTTCAAGTGTAACAATACAGTACACACATATAAATATAGACATTCGACTCTGTACCTTTACATTCAAATAATGCCGTTTTGGAAATAACTGTGAATTTACAGGTTTTGAAAATACCAATATTGTCTTTTTACATCAAGACGGTATTTCAAGCGTAACAATACAGTACACACATATGTGACATGATCAAGGGAAATGAGTCGGATGTCGGCAGTTTTCAATTAGAAGTTTTTTGCATCATTTTCTAGTAGTTTACAAATGCTATATTTTGATGCAAACCCCATCAAAATCGGACATCTAGTTACCAAGTTATAAGCAATTTATCAATGGCTGAAAACAATATAAAACAAAAGAATTTGAACACTATTTTTGCCAATATCTCAAAAACAGTATTAGCGACATCCGACTCATTCCCCTTGATCATGTCACATATGTAAATACACGCCCGACCCGTTGTTTTATATTGTGATACTACCGTTTTGGAAATAACTGTGAATTTGCGGGTTTTAACTTATCTCAATATTGTCATTTTACATCAAGACGGTATTTCAAGTGTAACAATACAGTACACACATATAAATATAGACATTCGACTCTGTACCTTTACATTCAAATAATGCCGTTTTGGAAATAACTGTGAATTTACAGGTTTTGAAAATACCAATATTGTCTTTTTACATCAAGACGGTATTATGATATATTATATTATTCCTATAAGCCAATAGTTTAGAAAAAAATGACAAATAGATACATACATATTCATTGACTGTTTCCTGTTTTAATATTTAATACATTATATAAGCAACTTATTGAAGGTGACCAGCCACCAAGTGGTACAGAAATAGTTTCTCTTTTAAAGGACTAAATGAGTTTGTGTTGCAGTGCCCCATGTTAAGGCGAAGTAGAGAAACAAATTACCCAACTGCGTACACATGTTTTCTTAAAAGAAACTGGAGCGAAATTCTTCTGAAGAGCAACATTGACACTGCGGTAGATATAACAATCATGATAATAGTACGTTAAATAAGTCAAACCATGATATTAATTGTAAACAAGATGGTGATTAAAGTGAAGAGAGTCCTATATATGTGTGTTATTGTGTTTGTTAAGTAACAAGCTGAATCTACTGCTGATATGTAATGCATACTAATGTCCTGCACGGAATTTCACTCTGTAACAGTCTGACCTGTTTTTTAACATGACGGTTGGTTACTGGATTACAGTATGCTACAAATGTACTGGCATCCAGACTAGGGCGTGTGTTATTCAGAATTCTACTTTTGCCAGAAGCGTATGTACCGTATGTCAAAAACATTCTACCGTTAAAAGTAGAATACTGTAAATATACCGTCCTTTACTGGCAGTCTGGACGCCAATAGCGTACTGTAATGTTAAAAATAGTTACCGTTAAAAGTAGAATACTGTAAATATACAGTATTCTACTTTTAGCGGGACTGTTTTTTAACATTACGGTACGCTACTGGTGGACAGACGTCCAGTAAAAGAACGGTATATTTACAGTATTCTACTTTTTTAACGGTAGGTGTTTTTTGACATTACGGTACGCTACTGGCGTCCAGACTGCCAGTCAAAGGACGGTATATTTACAGTATTCTACTTTTAACGGTAGGTGTTTTTTGACATTACGGTACGCGACTGGCGTCCAGAATGCCAGTCAAAGGACGGTATATTTACAGTATTCTTCTTTTAACGGTAGGTGTTTTTTAACATTACGGTACGCGACTGGCGTCCAGACTGCCAGTCAACGGACGGTATATTTACAGTATTCTTCTTTTAACGGTAGGTGTTTTTTAACATTACGGTACGCTACTGGCGTCCAGACTGCCAGTCAAAGGACGGTATATTTACAGTATTCTACTTTTAACGGTAGGTGTTTTTTAACATTACGGTACGCTACTGGCGTCCAGACTGCCAGTCAAAGGACGGTATGTTTACAGTATTCTACTTTTAACGGTAGGTGTTTTTTAACATTACGGTACGCGACTGGCGTCCAGACTGCCAGTCAAACGACGGTATATTTACAGTATTCTACTTTTAACGGTAGCTGTTTTTAACATTACGGTACGCGACTGGCGTCCAGACTGCCAGTCAAACGACGGTATATTTACAGTATTCTACTTTTAACGGTAGCTGTTTTTAACACAGACTGCCAGTCAAAGGATGGTATTTTCACAGTATTCTACTTTTAACGGTAGCTGTTTTTAACACAGACTGCCAGTCAAAGGATGGTATTTTCACAGTATTCTACTTTTAACGGTAGCTGTTTTTAACACAGACTGCCAGTCAAAGGATGGTATTTTCACAGTATTCTACTTTTAACGGTAGCTGTTTTTAACATTACGGTACGCTACTGGCGTCCAGACTGCCAGTCAAAGGATGGTATTTTCACAGTATTCTACTTTTAACGGTAGCTGTTTTTTAACATTACGGTACGCGACTGGCGTCCAGACTGCCAGTCAAACGACGGTAATTTTACAAATTATTTCTAACAGTGTAGGTCACAACTCAACAAATACTCAATGTTGAGTTGTGACCTAAATGAGCTCAATGAACATTGAGTATTTTTTTACTCATTTGTTGAGTTGTAAAATATTTTTTAGAGTGAACTATATTGCAATGAAAATGGCGCATATTAATCTGTGTACAATAAAAACACCGAAAATGTAAAATGCTATCTACTCAAAAGACTACCGGAGAAGTCAATTGCTTCCTTGAGAATGCAAAAATCAATGTTATTGCCAAAGATAGCACATTAATTTTTTAATTGCTAAATTACACATCAATTAATTGCTGTCTATACTGTATTGTATGCTATAGGCTTATCTATTGAAGAAACAAGTCAGTTGCTCAATATTTAAAAGATAACAGAGATGATAAGTGAACTGCTATATCTACTGAAGATAGCATGATCAATTTTGGTGAACGCTACTAATTCAGACTAATCATTTAGACGTAGATTGTAAGCCGATGATAGCGTTATAGCCATTTGCTGTCTACCATATCTACTGAAGATTGCAAGCCAATGATATGTAATTGTAGCCGTTTGCTATCTACTGAAGATAGCAAAAAGAGCGTTACATTATACAAATATTATATGTTGCTATCTCTTGACGATATAATATTTAGGTGAATTGCTATCTATTGAAGATAACATGGGCAGTTTTGGACAGCATATAATGTAAATGGTAAGCCAACGATGTCGTTAATAAGCCGTTTGCTATCTACTGAAGATAGCACAAAGAGCGTTACATCATAAGTGTATTGCTATATTTTAAAGATAATGCTTTAAAGTGATTTGCTATATCCTGAAGATAACATGGATAGTTGTGATGAACACTGATATTGCCAACTGAAATTGACGTATTAAGACGTAGATTTAAGCCTCAGATGTCGTTACAGTCGTTTGCTATCTACTGAAGATAGCCAAAAGAGCTATCTACTGAAGATAGCCAAAAGAGCTATCTACTGAAGATAGCCAAAAGAGCTATCTACCAAAAGCGCTATCTACTGAAGATAGCCAAAAGAGCTATCTACTGAAGATAGCAAAAGGAGCTTTACTATTTGAGCATGTCGTCCGAAAACCCACTGCTATGACTTCCAATACATTAATAAACTAAAAGTGGTTGATCACACTCTAAATGAGATTGAAATTGCACGACTTTTGCAGATTAATGAGAAATAAACATAATATTTTCAACATTGGTTTGTTTGTTTGTTTGTTTGTTTGTTTGTTTGTTTGTTTGTTTGTACGTGACTTGATGCAAATAGCCTACACATAGTGATTTGATAATTAACATTAATTATCTTGCACCATAAGATTTTTTTAATATCAATGACACTACCATATATATTTTGATATATCCTTAACAACAACAGGTGTAAAGTCAGCCTCTCAGCTAGTTGATCAATCACACGTGCTACGATGCAGGTCACAGGCTGGTATGGGCTATACGAGATCGCAATTAAAACTGAAATACAAATTTAGTTAATTTTTTAATTGTATTATAATATGAATACGTGATTTTGAAACCTATAAAAAATGCCTTCAAAGTTTTACAAAAAATTATGTCTTGAGTCATTAAAATTCCAGTGTAAATGTCTGGATTCCTTGCCCCTGATAAATATACATAACTTTTGTTACCAGTGTGTTATTATTTTTTGAAAAAAAAAAGCAAAAATAGTCACAAATTTATCAAGGGGTGTAGTACCACTTTAAGCTGTTCAAATAATTACAAAATGTTGACTCTGTTCTTGGAGAGCTTTAGCCATGCTTTTGACCATGGAAATTCAGAATAATTCCATGTTCTGACATTGCATTTTCTCTTCATGTTTCTGATCAATATCTAACTACATTTCGCGTAGTCTCGACTACCAAGTCATCACATGACTTTAATTGTCGGTTAGCAATATAACGCTATATACCAATATTCTCATTATTAAACACTGATATTCTCAATTGGATAGCTACCACTATAATGCTGCAATATCAGTATTTAATAATGTTCACGTTAAATCGATTGAAGCAAATGAAGATTGGCGTGCGGTGTCAACGGCGTGCGTTAGGCTGTTCCATTTGATATATCCTTACGCCCCCTGTAGAATACTTGGCATGTAATCTTCCACACAGGGAGTATGTGTTTTAAATTGAGCATACCTGAATATAGGTGACTCTATTTGACGTCTACATCCCCTATGTCATGTATGCATATAAGAATAAGGTCATGTCTTCCATAAGAGGTGGATCCCCCCAAAAAAAAAAAACCTGGAATAATCCATGACTTCTAGTATGGTGGTGCCGCCTCTAGACTTCATGAAGGTTTGGGGAACCACATTCACAAATATATCATACAAAATCTATAAAAAAAATTATAATAATATTATGTGCACACTGAAACAAGACATGCAGACTGAACCCGTCCGCGATTTGGTGCACATGACTATCGTCTCGCGAGTCGCGACTTGAAAATGGCCACCGTACCGCGCTATAACATTATCTTTGCAAAAAGTTCATTTTTGGGGTCGTGTCAAAGAAGTTGTGATTCTTTCTATAGCCAAGAGATACTTCCGAAAGGTTCTGTGAGAGGGGATTTACCTACCAGAACAATAAATTTAAAAAACCTCCTCCTTTTTTTCAGGCATTATTCTATTCGCTAAATACAGGGCCAAATGTAGGTATTTACACCTATTTTTTCTATTTAAAAAAAAATCAAAAATTAAAAGCCCCTCCTGCTTATTTTGAAAACCAGGACGAGAAACATGCTTTTATTTTTACTCGGCCTAACCTTTTGCGAATAATATCAGAAATTTTTGTGTGAACTGGGTTAACAGCCTGCTTCGTTCAGATACGGAACATATCGTCATCTTCCCTAATTCTTTTTACACCTTTTGTATTATTCTCATATTTGATGTTTTATACTTTGTTGTTAGTTCTTCAGAAAAACAACAACATAATTTTGAGCTTATGCATGCTTTTTAATTATGGTCTCAGATTAAACATAACATAATAACAATTCTCGCTATTCGCAATAAGGGCGCCGCCAGCGGTTTGCGATGTAATCGTGATGTATCATGGGATAATCGTGATGTATCATGGGAAAAGGTCGACATCAAGTCCGCGCAATACGAATATTACCATGCTATTACATAGGAACACGTGACAATATTTTTTAGTTTGTCAAAATAAAGGTGTTACACGCGATACTCAATACTTAATAATGTGATTTGAACAAACTAAAAAATATTGTCACGTGTTCCTATGTAATAGCATGGTAATATTCATATTGCGCGGACTTGGATGTCGACCTTTTCCCATGATACATCACGATTTTCCCATGATACATCACGATTACATCGCAAACCGCTGGCGGCGCCCTTATTGCGAATAGCCCCAGACAAACGAGAACCTAGACCAATGACTTTGACTCGCGTAGTGAAGCCGACACTGCTTAGCAACAAATTTGACAAGGACGCATACCCGGACGCAAACAAGCAGACATGTCCGCGTCCATGGAACATGTTGCATTTGACGCGGCGATAACGGCGCAGTATCACGCAAACGAGCGCGTCAAACATGTTTGCGATATTTCTCCGCGCCTAGTAACCCCGTCAATCCGTCAATATCACCTTGGATACGGGGCTTCACCTCCCGCTGTGGTAAAGGATGGGCAGTAATAGGTCTAGGTGGTATGTCTATGCGAATAGCGAGAATTCAGCATCGAAGTGGTTACGTAATTCTCTTGGTTACCGGATCACGCTACTTTGGTATGCCTTCGAGTGCCATATACTTTATGTGGTGATCATTTCGATCGTGGTTCATTACTCTAGCGCGTGATCCCGTTGACATAGTAACATTACGTAACTTCGATACTGAATTGGTGTGATTTGCCGCTATTACTATTTAGGCAGCTTTTTTTACCGACCTACCAAACCAGAAACAGAAGATGATATTGTTTGATGTTTGGTAGCAAACTTCAACTTGGAAGAGAAATGGAGCAATTTCCGACCTGTTGCAGCTTGGCTGAGACCGATCAATATCCGACCACTGCACTATCAGGAACATCGATAAATATCGATCATCATTGAACCTATTATCATAATCGATAACCATCCTGTCTTATTCGATATCGATTTGTCCACCGAAAAGCCTTGCGCCAGAAAAATGCAATTTGGTGACACAATAGAGTTCATTTAGGGTTTTATTGTCTGCGTAAGGAAACAATTTTCACACCCAATCATTATGATTTCGACTTGATTGTCTTCTTGTTGTGAAAAAGATAATTGGGTTATTTCCTTCAGTTTAATCGTATTAAAGTGCCGTTGAAGAGGAGTATTATTTCCAAGTAAATCCTTATTATATAGGCGTGACGTAAGGTTAGTCACTTCATTAAAGTGTCTGAACGACCCCAAAGGAATGCTTAGGAATACCAGAATAATCAACCATTTTGAAGTTGTTTCTTATTGGAAAAACAAACACACATATATATATACAAACAAAACAGTTTCGAAGCAGAAAGAAAATCTTTAGCAGGATTAAATCCGAAAAACAAAACCCTGAAAGGTACAAAAAATACCATACCAAAAAATGTTCACCCCTCTCTTTCAGCTTGTCAGATATACGTGAGTGCCAAATATCCCAAATTTCTTTGCATATACCAATATGTTAGGAACCCATGATAGTCCAAACTGATTTTGTTTATAGGCTTCGGAACCGAGGTGGCTCATCTCCACTCCCTTCCCCATAATTTTGGTAAAGGGGTTCGAATACCCGTCAGAGCCCAAAATACGAAATAAATTGTCATCAGATACCTGAAAATGGCCATTTTTACATATCATATAGCGAAATTTTATGACGGGGGTGGGGGCACCACTAAAAAGGTCATCAACAACATTTGTCAGCCCCCATTTTGAAAATCTTCCGAAGCCACTGAATAATGTTTAAATGTTTAAACCATAATA